>NC_043016.1:32034690-32057190 GCF_006345805.1 Octopus sinensis | reverse complement strand
ATAAACTTTAGTTTCTTTCCTTACTCGACGATGATGGTGGTGGTGGTGGTGGCAGCAGCAGTATTTTTTAACTATTTGATTGTATACTTTGAATTACTTCAAGGGACATAACTCTAACTTAAAAAAGGATGAGTTACTCTCCTTTATTTTGGTTACATACTGCGAAACACTTTGAAGATAGATAAGTATTATTTTTTTAGAAAATGAGTTATGCACCTTAGTTTTGGTTATATACATCCATCCCATTCTTATTGACAGTAATATGTCGGTCAATTGATTCAATATTTGGTTTCAACTTTCATTAGTTAGCAACCCTTCCATTTTTATTTTCCTTGCTCTCCGGAAAGGCATGAACATTAAAAATTCTATTTATCTTTTATAAATACCTTTAAAAAAAAATCATTTATGAAGCAGTCATCGTCACAATGATGGGTGTGGGTATGATAAAGTGACGGTGATGATGATGATAATCATGATCATGACGATGATCATGATGGTACTGAAGGTTAATTTCCTCGTGTTCAGAGTTCAATTCTTGTCGTAAATGACTTTGTCTTCCACCTCAGATTTGAGAGAATATAAATTTGCTACAAATATGCCGATGTATGCATATATATGTAAGTACAGATCACCACCCTCATCGTTGTCCTCTTCCTCTTCATTACTACCACCACTACTACCATCATCATTATCATCATCGTTATCATCGTCATCGTCGTGTTAACCACCACTTTTCCATGCTTGCATGGGTCAGACAAAATTTGTTGAGGTTTATTTTCTTTAGGCTGGATGCCCTTCCTATCACCAACCCTCACCTGTTTCCAAGCAAGGTAATATCTCACCTTGGCCAGACATATTTTTATGGAAAACTGAAAACAAAGACACCACTTGCATGATGGTAACACTTAATTACTGCTATCACATGATGTCAAGGCAAGGAGACAATAACACACACACACACACACACACATTATCATCTTTCATTGCCCATGTTGCTATGGATTAGACAGTTTGAGCTGGCCAGCTGAGTAGTCTGCTTTAACATGGTTTCTACAGCTGGATGCCCTTCCTAACACCAACCACTTTACAGAGTGTGCTGGCTGCTTTTACATGACACTGCATGAGTGCTATTATGTGGCAAGAGTGCTTTTTGCATGGCACTGCAGAAGCACTATTACTTGACACTGACACTGGCACTGAACCCTTGCAGGCCAATGCTCTTCCCCAGTGAGGGTGGCCTTAACATTTCTGCTGTTGTGTACTCATCTTCTTGCGTACAGCATCTCAGTCCTTTGTCACCTCATCTGAAAGGTTCAGTGTCCTGAAGTCATCCTTCAGTGCTTCATCCATCATCCTTCAGCACTCTGTCCGTCATCCTTCAGCACTTTGTCTGTCGTCCATCACCCTTCAGTACTTCATCTGAACGTAGATAAATTTAACTGTTCAGAATGTCCACAAGGAACATTCTAGAAGCTGGTGGGCATCAACAAGTTCTACAATGCAAGGAAGGGTCCTAGAAACTTGTTGCCAGAGTAAGGCAGGGAGCTGGCAGAAACATTAGCATGCCAGGCAAAGTGCTTAGCGGTATTTCGTCTGCTGTTACATTCTGAGTTCAAATTCCGCCAAGGTCGAATTTGCCCTTCCTCCTTTCGGGGTCGTTTAAATAAGTACCAGTTACGCATTGGGGTCAATATAATCGACTTAATCTGTTTGTCTGTCCTTGTTTGTCCCCTCCCTGTGTAGCCCCTTGTGGGCAATAAAGAAATAAGAAACTTGTTGACAGAGTTCAAGAAAATCTGTGCAGCAAGCAAGTCTTGAGACTGGAATTTCAAAATCAAACGTTTATTTCATTTTGAAGCATTCATTGGAAAAGTTACATTCAAAGAATGATCCATGCTCTCAGTGAAGATGATCTAGGTGAAAGAGGGGTGTTTTATGAGTGGTACTTGGTAAGATGTGTAAAAGATGCATACATCCAACAAAGATTATTTGGAATAATGAGGCTATATTTAAATGAAATGGCACAATTAATGATCACAGTTGCTCCCACTGGGGAAATGAGAATTTACATATCATGTTAATTTATCAGGAGTTACTGTATGATTGTGGTTTATTATCAAAAGGGTTAACTGAACCATTCATTTTAATAGTTCTGTGGATGATCCCATGACCTTAAATGTGCTGTGACATCTGTCATGCCAAGCATTCAAAGGGTCTTTGAAGATGTGGAGCTTTATTTCCAGCAAGATGGGGGTGCCCTAACAAACCATGGTAATGTAAAAAAAGTAGGTAAAGTTACCTTCTCGAGTTATGCCGACTGGAGCAATGTGAAACGAAGTGCTTTGCTCAAAAATATGACACATCACCCGGTCCGGGAACTGAAACCACAATCTTAAAAATCAGGAGTCCTACACCCCAACCACTAAGCCACATCCCTTCACTAAAAGGTTAAAGTTATCTTCTCAAGTCATGCTGACTCATAAGGGCCAGTTTCCATGGCATATAAATCCTCACCTGGACAGGATACCAGATTACTAATTTTTGCCATTTGAGTTGATTGGAGCAACATAAAATGAAGTGTTTCACTCAAGGACACAATGCATCACCTAGTCCAGGAATCGAGACCACAATCTTATGATCTTGAGTCCAACACCCCTAACCACTAAGCCATGCACCTCCACAGAAGTCAGGTGGTTGCAAAGCAAATGTAAAGGTCTACCTAGATGATTTTGCTAAACAGATGGCTTGGGAAGAGGAGGTTCAGTAGAGTAGCCCCTGTGATCACTGGACCTCATTAGCACAAGGCATTTTTATGGAAATACTCGTAAAATAAAGTTTACTCTACAAAACTGGCAACGAATTGAAGGAGGATATTGAACGAGAATATACACAAATATTGAATGAAATAATCTTTGATGATTGTAATTCTATTGCTTAGTGTTATCAGCAGAGCTTGGAACCAGAACAGTCATTAGTTTGGAAACATGTATTCATAGAATAATTAAATGTTTCTTTGCAAACTTAATTAAATTTTAAAAATGAATTGTATTTCAATAAACATTGATTTTTATACTCATTCGCTGTGTATACACACTCTTTGGAAACCTACACACACACACACACACACACATGCACACGCACACATTTGTGTTTATTTGTTACACATCTGTTTTCCCATATTATTGAGATATTATTTCTCATACGGCCAGATGCCCTTCATTGTGGATAGAGATATATACAATGGATACACATATATATACTCTCTCTTTTCTCTTTTACTCTCTTACTTGTTTCAGTCATTTGACTGCGGCCATGCTGGTGCACCGCCTTTAATGAGCAGCTCGACCCCGGGACTTATTCTTTTGTAAGCCCAGTACTTATTCTATCGGTCTCTTTTGCCGAACCGCTAAGTAACGGGGACGTAAACACACTAGCATCGGTTGTCAAGCAATGCTAGGGGGACAAACACAGACACACAAACATACACGCACACATATATATATATATATAATATATATATACGACAGGCTTCTTTCAATTTCCGTCTACCAAATCCACTCACAAGGCATTGGTCGGTCCAGGGCTATAGCAGAAGAACACATTGCCCAAGGTGCCACGCAGGGGACTGAACCCGGACCATGTGGTTGGTTAGCAAGCTACTTACCACACAGCCACTCCTGCGCCTTGTACAGGGTGTTCAAAAAGTTTCTCCGCAGTAAGTATTTTATTGCAAAATAAATATTCATAAGATGGTATAAGACTACAAAAGAATACATTAGACTTTACAAGACTTTAAAAAAAGTACTTTATGAGAGGTGTTGAAAGTGTCATCCTTCATTTTCAATACATAAAATTTAATTTCTTCTATTACTGCCGTCTGCTGATTTTACTGCCGAGGCTGATTTCTGTTTCCTGTAACAATTTGCGTAAGGACTTTGACAGGCTTGCTAACAGTTTATTGGCAAGAGTTTCATCTGAAAGAACAGTAGGCCTACCACTTCTTGCTGCGTTTTCTACTGAGCCTGTGTCTCTAAGTTTTCTAATCAAATCCCACACAGTGTCACAATGTGGAGCAATAGTATTTGGAGAAGTTTCACTGAACTTCTGTTTCACCCATTCAAATAATGAATGTACACACACACACACACACAGTTGGCTTCTATGCAGTTTCCACCTACAAAATACACTCAAAAGGCTTTCTTCTTTGGTCAGCTTAGGACCATAGTAGAAGACACTTGCCCAAGATGCACTGCTATGGTACTGAACTCGAAACCAATAGTTGAGAAGTATGCTTCTAAGTCACATGCATACCTGCACCTACACACACACACACTCACACTCACATACAGGGTGTCCCAAAAGTCACTGATTAGTTTCAGTTTTTAATAACTTCCTTAACTTTAAAAATATATGCTTGATACATTAATTTCTATTATGTCCTTTATATTGTATCAAAATTTCAAGCATTGAAGTTGTTAGTTGTCGGAGCACTGCATCCTTCAAAACTTCCATGCTTCCTGAGATTCGCCAACACTACACTTGATTTTCTCCCCTCCATACACACACAAGCATGTATCTGACTCATACATTGTTCGCTTTCCAGACATTTCTACATTACTGCATGTACTTTATATGCACTTTCTGACAAGTTGTGGTGCACCTGAGCACTGTATACAATTAATTTCATTATTATTATTATTATTATTATTATTATTATTATTATTATTATTATTAGTTATTCGTAAAGTTAAGGAAGTTGTTAAAAATTGAAACCCATCAGTGACTTTTGGGACACCCCATATATGGGATTGCACCTCTCCTCTCCTTGCCACCAATGTTATCCAAGGGAAAGGCAAAGGGGCCCGATAGAGCTTGGCACCAGTGACGCCACAACTCATTTCTACAGCTGAGTGAACTGGAGCAGTATGAATTAAGTGTCTTGCTCAAGAACACAACATACAGCCCGGGAATTGAACTCGTGATTGTCAGCCCAACGCTCTAACCACTGAGCCATGCGCCTTCACACACACATACATGTACATACACACACACGTATATAATATATATATATACATATATATATATTATATATATATATATATATATATATATATATATATATATATATATATATATATATATATATGGCGCCCTAGCATGGCCATAGTCCAAAATACGTGTGTATGTGCATACAAACATACATATGTGAATGTATGACGTGTATGTAGCACGTGACAATAAATCAGGGCATACTTAACATGCATACATCACACACACACACGTACGTAGTAGATTTGTATGTATATATGTGGTTTAATATGTGTGTATTATGTATGTATGTACGTGCCTGTGTGTGTGTGTACGTTTGTATGTATGTATATGTGAATATGTATATATTCTCTTTAATATTTATATTTTGAAGACAACTTGCTGAAAAATCTGTAAATCTGGGTCAAATTGTCTAGCAATTTACCAAATAAATGGATAAAAGAAAAAGGCTGGGAATAAAAAAAAAAAAAAGTAGATAGGAAGGTGGTAAACCAAACGAAGAGAAAAATCCCGAAGAAAAGAAACAAGGCTGTTATTTGGAACAGGATCTTGTCAAATAGGTTTATGGTATAAGGAAGGTTTTGTTGATGAAGTAAAACGAGGCTGTTTAAAGTAAACTCCCTGTTGATGTTAGGTGGAGCTCCTTAGTTGAAGAACGTAGTTGGCAAATATTGTTGTTCAGTCCCCTAAACTGAGCAGACAATTGATCAAAACAGTATTCCATCCATGAACATCTCGACTTATCAGTTTTTTTTCTCTTTCTGTCTAATACTTCTACATTGTTGACTGTAACTTTAGATAAATAATCGTCTTTTTTTTTTTTGTCCTTTAAAAATAGAAAAAGTAGTAAGTAAAAAAGTGTGATGTAATTCTATTTGGATGCTATTTCTAGCAGTCCGAGCAACCACCTAGTTTTTCTAATATAGTTAGTTACCGTCCATGGTCTCTGCTTTTTATTTACGTGTTTTAATGCCTATATTATTACCGTTTTTATTATTATTATTATTATTATTTATTTTTATTATTATTATTATTTATTATTATTATTATTTATTATTATTATTATTATTATTTTTTATTTTTATTATTATTATTTATTATTATTATTACTATTATTATTATTTATTATTATTATTATTATTATTTTTTATTTTTATTATTATTATTATTATTATTATTATTATTATTTATTATTATTATTATTTATTATTATTATTATTATCATTATTATTATTATTATTATTATTATTATTATTATTATTATTATTTCACTTCGAATGTAAGTAAGTGGTAGTAGTTACGAATTACATGTACCAATATATTTTCTGTACTCGATTGGTAGAGTTCTTTTTTTTTCTTTTTACTTTCTTTCTTTTTGACGGCGATATCATTGGCAAGGACTTTATTCGTTGATGATGATGATGATGATGATGATGGTGGTGGTGGTGGTGTTTGTTGTTTGCAATGGTCTAAATGCAGGACAGATTAGTTTAACTTGGCATAGTTGTGTAGGCGTGTCTGACTTCCTTGCCCTTGTTTTGTTGTGCTACTAGGAATTGGACACACACATACATACATCACACACACACACACACTTGTATATTATATATATATATGTATATATAATGTCTGTGTGCGTATACTTCTAACAAGCACATGTGAGTGCCAGATATTAACATTAAACGGTTGCACACACGCAGAAACACAAATAATCTAACCCACTCAACGTCCACGCGAAGTGGATGTAAACATTCGCGCGTGCGCGTAACTAGATATGTGTGTGTGTGTGTGTGTGTGAGCCCTACTGGATGTGTATGTGTGTTCGCGATTACACACACACACTCATATTCCTTGTAATGTTTTGGTAGCTAAGAAGCTGTATTAGACACTGCCGCCGCCGCCAAACGCACACGCAAATATATACATATGCATTTATGTATGTGTGTTGTGTGTGTGTGTGTGTGTGGTGTGTGTGTGTGGCTATAATGGTTTATAATTATGATACATAAGTACTTCTGGAATTGGATTTAACTTTATAAATTTATTTATTTTATTTTAGAAATCTAATGCGTGTTGGGTGAAATGGTAAAATATCTCGTATATTAAAGAATATTCCCGTCTTCGTTGTTCTATGAAGACTTAGTTTTCAGTCTTTTTTGGCAGAAATACGGAGAAAGTAAATTGGAACTATTTGTATTTATTTATTTATTTATTTTTTCATTAGACTTTCTTTTGTTTTTGTTTTTATTTCAGTGTTTGATAAATAAATAAATGTAAATAATAATAATAATAAAAGATATAAAGAAAGGAGAGAAACTAAAGTTTCAAGATTTCTTTTTGGCTGTTTACAACGTTTTAATTAAGTGCCTTGCTCCAATTTTTAAAAACCTACGACGGAAAACAATAATTACGTAAACAAAGAATTTATTTATTATTTTTTTTGTTGCTCTTATTATTTAGTCCAGGGTCAACTCTCGGCGAGTAGACTTATGATGAAAGCTCTCCAGCTATGACACTGTCCCGTCTTTTTTTTTCTTTTTATCTTTTTTTTTTTCTAACCATAATGTAACTCGGAGTACATTATCCAATTTATGTTTATGTTTTCCAGTTTCAGCTCTTGAGCTGTGGCCATGCTGGGGCACCGCCATTTGGTGTTGCTACATGATTTTACCTCACGAATGCTTTTTAGCAACTGCGATTTGGTGCATGAGAGAGTTCGATGCAGCTGCCCTCATCTGCACCTCCTGCCGTGAAGTTGGTTCATCCTGGACACCTGACAGGAAGAGATCCAGTCCTACTTTAAAGACATCCGCATCCACCCCATGCAGGTCCCCCAGGTTCTTCGGGAGGATATTGAAGAGCTGTGGGCCTCTGAAGGCCCCCCAATGTGATATTTTCTTTTAGACGGTGGAATTGGTTTGAGAAAGAAATTAGCTGCTAGGATGAGCAGAATTCTAAGTTATTTTATTCAACCCGTAACTTTTATTTTAACGGTGGTCTGAGTTAAAATCTTGCTGGAGCCAACTTAATCATTCGTTCTTTTGGTGTCAGTAAAGTAAGATAGCAGAGAAGCAGTTGAACCAATTTAATAATTCTAGTACAAGGCATCTTAGATGCGAATTATAGATCAAAGACTAACAAGAAAAAGAAGACACATGACTAGGTAGAAGTTCCCTTGTTTATTTGTGATACGTTGAAGGCTGTTGTTGGTTATCATAAAATCTTTTTGTTTATTTTTTTGAGGAGACCAATGATAAAAAGGCATTCCAGCTGTGCCCAACAGGTTTCATTTTCCTATTTCCAAGGCACTGTCAATCTTGGACCACTTTATTTAATGCATTCTTCCACAGTGGGTTATACATATATGAGATAACTTGCTATTTCTTGCACATCGGTCAACCACCTCACTGAGTAGTCGTCGTCATCATCGTGTTAGATTCAGAGCGATTTGCTTGTTATAATATCGGTTTCATTTGTTATGTACAAAATTCTCTCTAACTCTCTCTCTCTCTCTCTCTCTCTCTCTCTCTCTCTCTCTCTCTCTATATATATATATATATATAATATATATATATATATATATATATATATACATATATATAGATATATTATATATAGAGAGAGAGAGAGGTAATCAGAAGATCAGAGGTTTATATTTACAGATATTTATTTATATGTTACATTTTTTACATATATATCATATTTAGATCATTAGCGCTTTCTCCCATTCTAGCGGGGTTTTCAAATAAAAAAAATATGATATATATGTAAAAAATATAATATATAAATAAATATCTGTAAATATGAACCATCCGATCTTCTGATTACCTCATTTCTTCTAATATATAATACCTGTACATCATCTCCAAACCTTCCAATATATATATATATTCATCATTATCATCATCATCGTTTAACGTCCGTTTCCATGCTAGCATGAGTTGGACGATTCGACCGGGGTCTGGGAAGCCAGGAGGATGCACCAGGCTCCAGTCTGATCTGGCAGTGTTTCTACAGCTGGATGCCCTTCCTAACGCCAACCATTCCGTGAGTGTAGTGGGTGCTTTTTACGTGTCACTGGCACTGGGGCCAGAGGAGGCTGGCAACGACCATGATCGGTTGGTGGTTTCTTACGTGCCACCGGCATGAACGCCAGTCAAGGTGATGCTGGCATTGGCCACATTCAGATGGTGTTTTTTATGTGCCACATTATATATTTATATATACATATATATTATACATACATACATACATATATTTAAAAGCCCATAATGCAGGAAAAGGATGCATTTGTATATCTGTCAATAGAGTGAGTATATTATCAGAAGTGTATAGTATTATATATCCATCACAGCTGATCTTACCAATCGGTTTCGTGCTTGGGGTACTATGGAGTGTTAGGTAAAAATCCGCTTATATAACCCTGTGCTCATCAGAGGTTGCTGATGTTGCCATATTTGAATCTATATCAGCTACCTCTGATGAGTGTAGGAGTACATAATCAGATTGTTACCTAACACACTGTTGTACCCCTTGCGTGACACTGATTTGTAAGATCAGGCATGATGGATATATAATACTGTACGCTTCGGATAATATATATATATATATATATATATATGACACTAAACTCTGCTTGCGAAGACCTGTTGAGGCAAGTGAAATTGAAATCAAATTCGATGACAGCATCGCATGACTGGCATCCATGCTAGTGGAGCGCTAAGAGCACCATCTGAACATGATCGTTGCCAGGGCTGCTGACTGGTCCCTGTGGCAGTGGCACGTAAAAAGCACCATTTGAGTGTGATTGTTACCAGCATCGCCTTACTGGCACTTGTACTGGTGGTACGTGAAAAACAACATTTGAGCGAGGGCATTGCCAGTGCCGCTAGACTAGCTCCTGTGCAGGTGACACATAGAAACATCATTTGAGTATGGCCATTGCCAGTACCGGTGGCACATAAAAGCACCACTACACCCTCGGAGCGGTTGGTGTTAGGAAGGGCATCCAGCTGTAGAAACTCTGCCAGATCAGACTGGAGCCTGGTGCAGCCATCTGGCTCACCAGACCCCAGTCAAACTGTCCAACCCATGCTAGCAAGGAAAGCGAACATTAAACGATGATGATGGTGATGTATATATATTTATTCATATATCATCATCATCATCATCATCATCGTTTAGCGTCCGTTTTCCATGCTAGCATGGGTTGGACGGTTCTACTGGGGTCTGTGAAGCCAGAAGGCTTCATCAGGCCCAGTCAAATCTGGCAGTGTTTCTACGGCTGGATGCCCTTCCTAACGCCAACCACTCCGTGAGTGTAGTGGGTGCTTTTTACGTGCCACCCCACTGGTGCCAGACAGAGCTGGCAAACGGCCACGAACGGATGGTGCTTTTTATGTGCCACCGGCACGAGGGCCAGGCGAGGCTGGCAACGGACACGAAACGGGGCGGTGCTGGCAACGGTCGCGAAACGGAAAGTTCTCTTACATGCCACCGGCACTGGTAACACATCTGCAATTTCCATTGATCGATTTCCATTGATCGATTTCGATTCTGATCGTCACTTGCCTCAACGGGTCTTCACAAGCAGAGTTTTGACATGCCACCGGCACTGGTAGCACATCCGCAATTCCATTGATCGATTTCGATTCTGATCCTCACTTGCCTCATCACGTCTTCACAAGTAGAGTTTGGTGTCCCAAGAAGGGAAGGTATGCATACGTAGGCTGGCTCCATCCCATGTAGAAGGCCACGGGTTATGGACTCACTTGTCCTGCCGGGTCTTCTCGCGCACAGCACACTTCCAGAGGTCTCGGTCTCTAGTCATTTCCTCAGTGAGACCTAAAGTTCGAAGGTCGTGCTTCACCACCTCGTCCCAGGTTTTCCTGGGTCTGCCTCTTCCACAGGTTCCCTCAACCGCTAGGGTGTGGCACTTTTTCACACAACTATCTTCATCCATTCTCGCCACATGACCATACCAGCGCAAACGTCTCTCTTGCACACCACAACTGATGCTTCTTAGGTCCAGCTTTTCTCTCAAGGTACTTACACTCTGCCGAGTGTGGAGTACCGGCATTACACATCCATCGGAGCATACTGGCTTCATTTCTAGCGAGCTTACGCATATCCTCAGCAGTCACGGCCCATGTTTCACTGCATGTAGCATGGCTGTTCGTACACACGCATCATACAGTCTGCCTTTCACTCTGTGCGAGAGGCCTTTTGTCACCAGCAGAGGTAAGAGCTCTCTGAACTTTGCCCAAGCTATTCTTACTCTAGCAGTTACACTTTCAGCACACCCGCCCCCGCTGCTGACTTGGTCACCTAGGTAACGGAAACTATCAACTATTTTAGTTTTTCTCCCTGGAAAGTGACGGAAGTTGGTCTCAGAGCATTTTCAGTGTTTATTGTTCCTGAGCATCTGCCACATACAAAAACCATCTTCCTAGTTAGCCTTCCTTTGACATTGCTGCATCTCTTATGTGTCCATAGCTTACACTTGGTGCATCTTATAGAGTTTCTACCTACACCTTTTCTACAGATCGAGCAGGGCCATCTACCTGAAGGTGTTGTGATTTGTCTACCTTCCTACTGATTACGACTTTGGTTTTAGCTAGATTGACTCTGAGGCCCTTCGATTCTAATCCTTGTTTCCACACCTGAAACTTCTCCTCCAGTTCTGATAGTGACTCAGCAATTAGAGCAAGGTCATCAGCATAGAGGAGCTCCCAAGGGCATCCTGTCTTGAATTCCTCCGTTATTGCCTGGAGGACTATGATAAATAGGAGGGGGCTGAGTACTGAGCCTTGGTGGACTCCTACCTCTACCCGGAATTCTTCACTGTACACATTTCCAACCCTCACCCTACTAGCGGCGTCCCTGTACATGGCGCCCGCACAGCTCTCACACTAACCATTCATCTATCCCTAGTTTCCTCATTGCCCACCAGATAAGGGATCGGGGGACCCTGTCGAAGGCTTTCTCCATGTCAACAAAAGCCAGGTACAGGGGCTTATCTTTGGCTAGGTATATATTTATATATTCATATATATATATATATATATATATATATATATATATATATATATATATATATATATATATATACTAGCAGTATTGCCCAGCTCGTGCGTTCTATGCACGCATGAATTAAGCTAAACTTGGATGAAGTTCAATCAAAATTCAATTATTTGGTTTTAAAATCAAGCATTTAATGCCCTCTATTTTTGCGCTTATGTGTTCCATTTCCTCAAAAGGAAGTATGTAGAAGCGTTTCATAAATTTTTGTTGATCAAATAATTGCATGTTGAATTATTCTTTTAGATCAGTATTTCTCAACGGGGATTTCAGAGAGTTGCTGGCAATGTATCGTGATGATCAAAAATCCGGCCTGCTAAAATTTGGTTAAAGTGATTCAAACTGCAGACTCAACGCAAAATGGTCACATTTAATTCAAAGCGTTAAAAATGTTATGAAAAGGATTGATATGTGTTCACAAAGTCCAAACGATTAATACGAATAAACCCTCCAGGCTACATCCTGAAAATTAATTTCTTTCCCGAATTTCTACAATGTTTACGGCGATTCGTTTTTATATCTTGATTTTTTATTTTTCATGCAATTTACACACTGAGTGAGTAAAGTTCACTATTCAATGCATGGATAAGGCCTAAACAAACACATATCGATTTGTTGGCTAGGAGGAGATGTTAAACACAGACACACAAGTTGAGTTTTATATATATATATATATATATATATATATATATATATATATATATATATATATATGTATGTATATATAATGTGTAACAGAAATGTACAGGTGTCAGTTCATTATGGCCATTTCAAGCAACTCCTTTAATTGATTAAAGAATCTGCCAGAGATATGACAACAGATACAATGTAAATATTTTGAGTTCCAATATTGAAGTGAGAATGATGGAGAGGGTTGGGGTGGGGATTGCATTAGATATTTGAGGGTATTGAGGGTGATAGCAGGTAAGTAAGGTGTTAATAATGGGGAACTACACATAAGTGAGAAGGCAGCTAATTTCCACCGCTGTGCACAGTTTCTCTTCTCAATCCCAAATCATTATATCAGATTTGTTGTGTTTACATTTTATTGAGGTTTTCACTGAGACATTCCACTAGTAATCCTTTTTATTATGAATGGGTATGGTGCCCACCATACTGTGGGTCCTTATTTCTTTGTCCTTGGGGTTATCCTTGCGGCAGATTTCATTATATAGTGTCCAAGCTACGTCATGTCTCATTGGTAGATAATATCGTGATGACATTTTCAGACAACTGCTTATGATGTGGGTGACATCTTCAGTGTGAACTCCATAAAGTATGCATCAGTTGTCACATTTTACAACTTTTCCTGCATCTCTATCCCTTTTGTGCATCAGGTATTTGGTTGATATTTCCTGTTCCTGGATCGCAAACGCATACCCTTCAAAGTGAGAGATAATAATCCAGCTATTAGTCCATGGTAGTCTGCTTTGATGATCAATGTTACTATCATCATGGAGCTTTCTACAAACATATCCATGCATGGTCTTCTGCTCATATACACTCATCATTTTCATCTGATGATACATTGCAGTATATGTATATGTGCGAGCTGGCAGAAATGTTAGCACGCTGGGCGAAATGCTTTGCAGTATTGCGTCTGCCGTTATGTTCTGAGTTCAAATTCCGCCGAGGTCGACTTTGCCTTTTATCCTTTCGGGGTCGATAAATTAAAGTACCAGTTACGCACTGGGGTCGATGTAATCGACTTAATACCTATGTCTGTCCTTGTTTGTCCCCTCTATGTTTAGCCCCTTGTGGGTAATAAAGAAATAAGTATATGTATATGTGTAACCTTTTAGCATTCAGATTATTTTGTCAAATGTAATCCTTTTTTATTCACATTGCTTTGAATCAACCATGCACTACATCATTGCTTCAAGATCTCAATGGTATGATTATTTATTTTGAGAATGATACTGTAGGGTAGGTGTGAGAGTCTGAATCTGGTTGGTTTGAACATAAAACAGGTAGAATATCTGGGCTAGATATGGCTTGTTTAACCCTTTAATATTCAGATTATTCTGTCAAATATAATGCTTGCCTACTACACTCACGGAGTGGTTGGCGTTAGGAAGGGCATCCAGCTGTAGAAACACTGCCAGATAAGACTGGAGTCTGGTGCAGCCTTCTGGCTTCCCAGATCCCCGGTCGAACCGTCCAACCCATGCTAGCATGGAGAACGGACGTTAAACGATGATGATGATTCTCATTGTTTTGAATTAATCAAGCATTAATTATCTCATGGCTTTGAGATTTCAAGGATGTGATTCTTTACTTTTAGAACGACATTGTAGGGTAGGTGTGAGAGGCTGGATCTAGTCAGTTTAAACATAAGGCAGAATATTTGGGCCAGATATGGCCAGTTAAAATTCAAATGAGTTAAGAGTATAGAGGATAGATATTAATGTATATAAATCCACTTTACAAATTGATTCATCAAGTAGGTTATTCAGTTAATCAAAGAAACTGAATATATATTGCCAATTTTAATAGAATGCCATAATTTTTTTTTCCAGATTTTGGTACCCTGATATACTCTTTTACTCTTTTACTTGTTTCAGTCATTTGACTGCGGCATGCTGGAGCACCGCCTTTAGTCGAGCAAATCGACCCCGGGACTTATTCTTTGTAAGCCCAGTACTTATTCTATCGGTCTCTTTTGCTGAACCGCTAAGTGACGGGGACGTAAACACACCAGCATCGGTTGTCAAGCAATGCTAGGGGGACAAACACAGACACACAAACATATACACACACACCTTATATATATATACATAATACGTCAGGCTTCTTTCAGTTTCCGTCTACCAAATCCACTCACAAGGCATTGGTCGGCCCGGGGCTATAGCAGAAGACACTTGCCCAAGATGCCACGCAGTGGAACTGAACCCAGAACCATGTGGTTGGTTAGCAAGCTACTTACCACACAGCCACTCCTGAGATATTAATGTATATAAATCCACTTTACAAATTGATTCATCAAGTAGGTTATTCAGTTAATCAAAGAAACTGAATATATATTGCCAATTTTAATAGAATACCATAATTTTTTTTTTCCAGATTTTGGTACCCTGATATATAATACTTTGGTTTTTTTTTTGTTTGTTTTTTGTTTAAATAAAGAGAAAAACATCTCGTCATTGTTCTACATAGCCTGACCCCTGGTGCACATATATCTTATTTATTACATCTTTGTTCTTGCTTTACCATTAAGTCTTTCAGTGATAACTTTATTCAAAAACCAGTGCTCCATACACACACACACACACACACACACACGTGTGTGTACACACAGGCACACGCGTATGCACACACACACACACACACACATCCATGCACATACTCACATGTTAATAATATTTGTTTACCAGTTGTACCCATAAATTAAAAGAGAGTGTCAGTGTCATTGCTATTACTGTTTTTATTATTATTATTATTATTATTATTATTATTATTATTATTATTATTATTATTAATGTTGTTGTTGTTGTTGTTGACAGTAGGTGTGGCTGATTTTAATAATTGCTGATGGGTGTTTCAGGTTTTCAGTGAAGGACTTCTTGGAAACTTACTTGTATACAACTAATACTGACCTCTTTATGGTTTTTTTTTTCTAAAACTTAAGATTCAAAACTGGCTAATATTACATCGTGTGTGTGTTTGTGTTTGTATGGGTGTGTGTTTATGTGTGTGTGTTTATGTGCATGCGTGTGTTTTGTTTGCATTAGGCTGAGGGCGTTGTTTTTATTATTACTATTATTATTATTATAATCATTATTATTATTATTACTATTATTGTTATTATTATTATTATTATTATTATTATATTATTATTATTATTATTATTATTAAACCGTTGAGCTGGCAGAATTGTTAGCACATTGGGCAAAATGCTTAGTGGTATTTCGCCTATCCTTATGTTATGACTTCAAATTGGTGCGAAACTTTGCTTTTCATTCTTTCAGGGTCAATGAAATAAATACCAGTTGAGCACTGGGGTTGATAAAATTGTCCTTACTCCTGTCCCAACCTTGCTGGCCTTGTACCAAAATTTGAAGCTATTATTATTATTATTATTATTAATATTATTATTATTATTATTATTATTATTATTATTATTATTATTATTATTATTATTATTAGCAGTAAAGAAGAATGCAACTGTTATCAAATGAACGATATGAACCTGTGGAAGACACACAAGATATTGAAATATTGTTCACTTGATAACAGTTGCGCTTTTCTTTATTGTTTCTTTACTTTTTGGAGGAGTAACCTCAATCGTATAAATATTGTTATTGTTGTTGTTATTGTCATCATCATCATCATCATTATTATTATTGTTATTATTATTATTATTATTACTAAAAGCTGACTACTCTCACCCAGAAATGGGCCTTGAGGAAGCTATCCCTGAAAGGTTGGGTAGAGGAGGCTAACATGTACATCACGTCCGTCATCTACTACAACTTGACCATCATGCTTTGTCCAGTCACCATCTAATTACATTGGAGCAGATACTCTTCTGCCTCATGTGAAAAGGACATGTCTTGATGGTCAGGCAGTCTATCTACTGTGTGGTGGCCTAGGCATGCTGTGGTTAATGATGCGCTAAGGCTATAACATCCCCAGTGCTTCCTTGACAGTGAAGAGATATGGTCATCATTCACCAGACATGTATTTCCCTGGCTCCTCTCTTTAACAGAGCTGCTGTCCTGGGTCTAACAGAAACCAAGAGAACACATTTGGAAAGTGGAATGTCTTTGTGCACTTACAGCCTTCAGCCAGTCAGACACTGCGATAGGTGGAACATCTACTTTAGCTTTCTATAGAGAATTAGTGGAGGGAAAGTGCAAAACCTTCTTGAGAAAACGTTGGAGGGCTTTTGGCCTGGGACCAATGGATAACTTCCAAAAATCTCTGGCCTGGCAGTGCTACCAGGGAGTTTTGCCCTGTTCAAGATAAGCTACACAGGCATGGAAGTGCCATCAGTCAAGCATGTCTGAGATGTGCACAGGATGATGAGACGGTCCTGCATGCACTCGTCCAGAGTCCAAGCATTGCTGACCTGTGGGTTTATGTTGAACACCTGCTGTCATGTGCAGGACAGATCTGGCTGTCAACTGAATCCATTGTGAAAATCACCCTACTGCCTTCCTTTAATCAGGAAGGGCAGATTGTCTTTATATGATTGGTGGTCATGGCAAAAGAGATTGTATGGTAGATGAGACTAAAGGGCCTGAAGACAAACACTTTTTCTTTTTGATCAACTTCAAGTTTCACTTGAAAAGGAAAATAAGGGTAGAGCGAGAAGTGATGTCTTCTAGCCTGTTTGCTGAAAGGTGGACGAAAGTGGCAAGAATGGTGTGAGTGAATGAGCCTGCCCTGAGCATACGCCTGTAGTTGGAGAAAAGGAAAGAAAGAAAAGCACCTGCCCCAAAAGTCAGGGTACCCATGGTTTTTATGTGGTTTTTTCATCAAACGTCTCCTCTCTAATGAGGATTACACATTGGTGATTTATTTTTTTACATTATGTTAATCTTGTTTAAACACATTTGGCCTTCTACCAAAATTTGAGAAAGGCAGTGGTGTGAGCTGGCAGAATTGTTAGCACACTGGGTGAAATGCTTAGCATTATTTCATCTGCCACTATGTTCTGAGTTCAAATTCTGCTGAGGCTGACTTTAACTTTGATCCTTTCAGGGTCAAGTACTGAGGGTCAGTCCTTCTCCCCACTGATCGACAGTCCTCCTCCCCTCAAAATTCAGGCCTTGTGCCTATAGTAGAGAGGATTATTATTGTTGTTGTTATTGTTGCTATTATTATTATTATTATTATTATTATTATTATTATTATTATTATTATCATTATTATCATCATCATCATCATCTTTATTCTTTTTAACTCAGGTTGGGACTCCTGGAGTCTTGCATGCATAGCAGGCTTGCTACCTGCAGCCTACGGTACCATGCTATCTGCTCTTTTTAACTATCTAATACTTTCCTGGTGATTCTGGCTGTACCAGGGAGGCAAACCGTTTGTAACAATTCTACTGGGATTCTACCCCCCCCGTTTCCTTTATATTCATCTTGAAGCCTTTTAATATTGTCTCCAAGGAACCAACAATAATTGGCACTCTCTTCACTATCTTCATTTTCCATAGCTGTGCTATTTTGCCTTCCTTCTTGACTATTCATGGATCAGAGATGTACTCAGCATCAACTATATATCATATTATTATTGTTGTTGTTGTTGCAGTTGTTGTTATTATTGCTATGTTCTAAGTTCAAATTTTGCTGAGGTCGACTTTGCCTTTCATCCTTTCAGGGTTGATAAGTTAAGTACCAGTGAAACACTGGGGTCGGTGTAATCAAAACATCCTCTCTCCCAAAATGGCTGCCCTTGTGGCAAAATTTGAAACCATTATTGTTGTTGTTGTTGTTGCTGCTGCTGCTGCTACTGTTGTTGTTGCTGCTGCTGCTGCTGCTGTTGTTGTTGTTGTGTTGCTGCTGCTGCTGTTGTTGTTGTTGTTGTTGTTGTTGTTGTTGTGTTAAGGCAGCAAGCTAGCAGAATCGTTAGCACGTCGGACCAAATGCTTAGTTAGTGGTATTTCATCTGCACTATGGTCTGAGTTCAAATTCCGCCAAGTTCACTTTACCTTTCTTCTTGTCAGGATGGATAAATTAAATACCAGTGAAACACTGGGGGTCGATGTAATCAACTAGTACACTCCCCCAAAATTTCAGGCCTTGTGCCTTTAGTAGAAAGGATTATTATTATAATTATTATTATTATTGAGTGAGAGAGCAGTTCATGCCATCAAAGTGACACGAAGCCCAATATACCCATCATGACTACCCGTCTGATAAAGGTACACCAGGCACATGCATCACAACCATATGTGCGCGACATGGTGATCTCATATCAAGATAAACAGCACATGACCTTGCAGGTGGGGCCCAGTTAGAATTTTCTTCAGGTTGAGTAGCCCATCCCGCTCAAAAGGTCCCTGAATAAGGGTTGTTTAAGGATGTTGAAAGAACCACCCATGTTTCCAGAGGTGAACTATTCAAACCCCAAAGAATCCCTCTCAACACATGGTTATGATGCTCCCCCACTACTTCTGCTCGTGATCAGAGATGCACATATCGTCAGCCACTAAGGGACATGCTCAACTGGTTAAGGTCAAACAACTGACAAGCAAATCTGTGGTATTGAGCAGAATATTTGCTGTAGCCCATCTTTTATACCAAGACAAAACAATGTACATGATAACACTTCCTAATTATTATTATTATTATTATTATTATTATTATTATTATCATCATCATCATCATCATCATCATCATCATCATCATCATCATTATCATCGTTATTATTATTATCGTTATTATTATTATTATTATTATTATCATTATTATTATTATCATTATTCTTATTATTATTATTATATTATTATCATTATATCATCATCATCATCATTTATTCTTTTTAACTCAGGTTGGGACTCCTGGAGTCTTGCATGCATAGCAGGCTTGCTACCTGCAGCCTACGGTACCATGCTATCTGCTCTTTTTAACTATCTAATACTTTCCTGGTGATTCTGGCTGTACCAGGGAGGCAAACCGTTTGTAACAATTCTACTGGGGATTCTACCCCCCCCCGTTTCCTTTATATTCATCTTGAAGCCTTTTAATATTGTCTCCAAGGAACCAACAATAATTGGCACTCTCTTCACTATCTTCATTTTCCATAGCTGTGCTATTTTGCCTTCCTTCTTGACTATTCATGGATCAGAGATGTACTCAGCATCAACTATATATCATATTATTATTGTTGTTGTTGTTGCAGTTGTTGTTATTATTGCTATGTTCTAAGTTCAAATTTTGCTGAGGTCGACTTTGCCTTTCATCCTTTCAGGGTTGATAAGTTAAGTACCAGTGAAACACTGGGGTCGGTGTAATCAAAACATCCTCTCTCCCAAAATGGCTGCCCTTGTGGCAAAATTTGAAACCATTATTGTTGTTGTTGTTGTTGCTGCTGCTGCTGCTACTGTTGTTGTTGCTGCTGCTGCTGCTGCTGCTGCTGTTGTTGTTGTTGTTGCTGCTGCTGCTGTTGTTGTTGTTGTTGTTGTTGTTGTTGTTGTTGTTAAGGCAGCAAGCTAGCAGAATCGTTAGCACGTCGGACCAAATGCTTAGTTAGTGGTATTTCATCTGCCACTATGGTCTGAGTTCAAATTCCGCCAAGTTCACTTTACCTTTCTTCTTGTCAGGATGGATAAATTAAATACCAGTGAAACACTGGGGGTCGATGTAATCAACTAGTACACTCCCCCAAATTTCAGGCCTTGTGCCTTTAGTAGAAAGGATTATTATTATAATTATTATATTATTGAGTGAGAGAGCAGTTCATGCCATCAAAGTGACACGAAGCCCAATATACCCATCATGACTACCCGTCTGATAAAGGTACACCAGGCACATGCATCACAACCATATGTGCGCGACATGGTGATCTCATATCAAGATAAACAGCACATGACCTTGCAGGTGGGGCCCAGTTAGAATTTTCTTCAGGTTGAGTAGCCCATCCCGCTCAAAAGGTCCCTGAATAAGGGTTGTTTAAGGATGTTGAAAGAACCACCCATGTTTCCAGAGGTGAACTATTCAAACCCCAAAGAATCCCTCTCAACACATGGTTATGATGCTCCCCCACTACTTCTGCTCGTGATCAGAGATGCACATATCGTCAGCCACTAAGGGACATGCTCAACTGGTTAAGGTCAAACAACTGACAAGCAAATCTGTGGTATTGAGCAGAATATTTGCTGTAGCCCATCTTTTATACCAAGACAAAACAATGTACATGATAACACTTCCTAATTATTATTATTTATTATTATTATTATATTATTATCATCATCATCATCATCATCATCATCATCATCATCATCATCATTATCATCGTTATTATTATCGTTATTATTATTATTATTATTATTATCATTATTATTATCATTATTCTTATTATTATATATTATTATTATCATCATCATCATCATCATCATCATCATCATCATCATCATCATCATCATCATTATCATCGTTATTATTATTATCGTTATTATTATTATCATTATTATTATTATCGTTATTATTATTATTATTATTATCATTATTATTATTATCATTATTATTGTTATTGTCATTATTATTATTATTATTATTAATCAGGAGTTATGATTTTATTTTTTTTATTACATACTTTCCCTGCCCTACCAAGCGCAACTCTGTGTGCCTTAGAGTATGTGCTGTGGTTTGTTTTGGTGTTATTATTTTCACTGTATTTAAAGTGCTCTACACAGGATGCATGCTGTTCTTAGCAGTGTTATTTTCTGTATGTTGTATATACATTCATAAGTATAGGTGCGGAGTGGCTGTGTGGTAAGTAGCTTGCTTACCAACCACATGGTTCCGGGTTCAGTCCCACTGCGTGGCATCTTGGGCAAGTGTCTTCTGCTATAGCCTCAGGCCGACCAAAGCCTTGTGAGTGGATTTGGTAGACGGAAACTGAAAGAAGCCTGTCGTATATATGTATATATATATATGTATGTGTGTGTATATGTTTGTGTGTCTGTGTTTGTCTTCCCCTAGCATTGCTTGACAACCGATGCTGGTGTGTTTACGTCCCCGTCACTTAGCGGTTCGGCAAAAGAGACCGATAGAATAAGTACTGGGCTTACAAAGAATAAGTCCCGGGGTCGATTTGCTTGACTAAAGGCGTTGCTCCAGTATGGCCGCAGTCAAATGACTGAAACAAGTAAAAGAGTAAAGAGTATATATATGTGAATGTGTATGTATGTCCTGGGTTTGAGTTTAAGCTTCATTTGTAGTGAGGCTGTGGTTGTGAGAGTTCCGGGCGTTTGAGCAGAGTGGAACCCCAATCTTAGCCACTATTCTTCCGAGATCTATTCTGACCCTTACTAGTAGTTCCTGTTAGGGTCCCAGCTATGGGTTAACTAGCACGTGACCGACTGGGAGCGAAAGGCCCTTAGTTGTAGTTAGATCTTCCTTCTAAGAGAAGGAAAGAAAACCTGAAGTGTAGTTGGTTTCTGGTTGTCTCTACTTCTTTTGTACCATTGGTTTTGTTGCGCTGTGGGTTGATCAGCGTACCGAAGGAGTTACTCTTTGACCAAAGACAGGTCGATTCCCCCCACCGCCTCCCCACACTCACCAAAAACAAAAGTTAAGAAAGTTATTTGGCTTCATGCATATATCTTTATATATAAAAGTGAAGTTGTGTGTCTGTCTCCTACGATTTAGATTCCTAACTACTCCCACATTTTGCAGTGCAGTGTAACCAAAAGCG
>NC_043016.1:32029690-32032190 GCF_006345805.1 Octopus sinensis | reverse complement strand
AAATAGCAACAGCTCAAAAAGATATCAGGATACACAGAAAGAAAAAAACACAAAAGCAGCTATTCTGGCATAACTAGGAATTATCTTGGATTCAGACAAACACCAAGAGGTTGCTGAACTATGCCAAAAAGAATGTTAACAAAAGAAAAGAAACAAAGATGTTTGAAGAAATTGCTGAGGGAAGCAAGAAGAAGGAATGCTCCGGAATCGTAACACTTTCAAATAAGGTCTGTTGGAATAGTCAGAAACGAAATTGTCGACAGAGATAAAAAAAAAAAAATAGAAAAGGAAAAAAAGGCAGGATCAGGGGGTGTATTCATTCGCAAAAAAAAAAACAATGTAGAGGTGGAGTGGTGTCAGTGTGTGTATAAGGGAGAGGTGGTGGTGGGAACATGGTGGAAACAAACCTAAGTCAAATAACATGCTTTCCAGGAGGACAAGTTGCTAACATTTGCAAAGCAGAACTTGTAGCGTTAGGAGAAGCATGTTGCATGTGTGTGTGTGTGTGGTCATCATCATCATCATCATCATCATCACCACCACCACCACCACCACACCATTGTTATAATTATCATCACCACCACTGTCGTCATCAATATCACCATCATTGTCATCATCATCATCATCATCATCATCATCATCACCTCCACCACCATTATCATTGTCATCATCATCACCATCATCATGATCATGATCATCATCATCATCATTGTTTCAGCATTCACTTTTCCATGATTATATGGGTCAGATTGAGTTTATTGGATGCAGTGCTGGTGGCATGTAAAAAGCATCCACTACACTCTTGGAGTGGTTGGCATTAGGAAGGGCATCCAACTCTAGAAACTCTGCCAGATCAGACTGGAGCCTGGTGCAGCCACTGGCTCTCCAGACCTCAGTCGAACCATCCAACCTATGCCAGCATGGAAAGCAGACACTAAACGATGATGATGCCCTTCCCATCACCAACCATCGCCTGTTTCCAGGCAAGGTTAATATTTCCCCATGGTTGGAGATATTCTTTCAGAATACTGGAAATGAACGATACTGGTTATGCTTCTACAATACGCCAAATATTTTAAACATTTTTTTAATAATATAATCTTTAATGATATTTAATTATAAAAACAACAACAGCATTTTTCAAACATCAAATGGCTATGAGGATCCAAATAGGAATCAGTGGGAGTCCACTGGCAAAAATTGGTTGGGAACTACTGATTTTAAGGATGAAGAACAAAACAAGTTGCCTTCCTTTACAACCTTGATATCAACTGGGTGGCTGATCAGAATTTACTCTAAGTTAAGAAGAAAAAGAGATGAACACACACAGACAGACAGACACACACACACACACACACATCATATCATTTGTACCCATTATCATAGATGCACTGGGCTGTGTAACAATAGATTTGCATAAATGTTTAGAAATGCTGGGTTTCTCCAACACAGAATGGAGCAAATGGAATTGCATTTTAGCAAATGCAATTGATTAGAGATATGATAAAAACTGGTGAAACATTACAAGGATTCTCTGTTGGAGGTTTCTGGGTGACCACATGCACACACATAGTTATATGCTACATAGGTGCAGGAGTGGCTGTGTGGTAAGTAGCTTGCTTACCAACCACATGGTTCCGGGTTCAGTCCCACTCCATGGCACCTTGGGCAAGATTCCTCTACTGTAGCCTCGGGCCGACCAATAGGGCTCAGTGCAGTGATTTGCTCAGGGACCTCATGAATATTGGAGCCCAATTCTGATCTATGTATGCTGTGATTTGCTGTCAATAAATAAATACTGTAGGGCCCAGTGCAGTGTATTGCCTAAGGGCATCATGAGTGTAGGGGCCCAATTCTGATTTATGTATGTTGTGATTTGCAGTTCAGAAATAAATACTATTGAGGCTCAGATCTTGATTTTCCTGAGATGGAATGTCATAATATAGCTAAGATAGCCCTGCAAATGAATATATATGGCCTACTAAAAATAGATGCCATCATCATCATCATTGTTCGACCGTGGTCGAGACAATGGAATTTACCATGCTACGCCAGACTTCACGGTCCATCATGGCATTACGGAGGTCCTGTTGCTGGATGCCTGTATCCCTGGAGATTACATCAGGGTAGGAGAGTGTGTGCCCTCTGGTATTGCGAGTAGATGGCTTCCAGAGGAGGAGAGTAGAAATTACCTCTTTTTCAGCTCTACAACAATGTCCAGAAAACTGGACTTTCTTACCTTTCACAAGAGATGACACAGGTGGTAGTTTCCCTCAAAACTCACTAATATTTAAAAAACAAAGAGAAGGACATATTGTACAACATGGTTTTAGATATAGGGAAAGACGAAATGGGTCATGATCAGAAATGCCTTTGATTGGATGGTCAAGTGGTCCGGCTACTCAACTAAGGCTCACTTGGGGATTTAGCAGCAATAGTAACAGTATTAGTAGCAACCACACCACCATTGTCACTGCTGCCACCACCATTGCTACCACTG
>NC_043016.1:32019690-32024690 GCF_006345805.1 Octopus sinensis | reverse complement strand
CTGCTTCCTGGAATTCAGCAGCTTTAGATAATGACCAAAACTCTTTTGTTCTCCTGAAGGAAGTCTGTATCTGTTTTTTGCATAGTTTGCATGCTTTTTGATATTGGAGTGTTTACCATTGATCCTGGCCTTGTGTGAGTCATGCATCTTTTTGATAAATTGCCAAACATTTGCATTGCTGTCATCAAACCAATCCTGTTGCTTCTGCACAGAGAAGCTCCATATCTCCCCCAAAAATGTTTTATAAATGGCGTTTCTGAGGAATTTCCAAGATGATTCGTTATCATCAGTTATTTGCACTGAATCAGAAGAAATTTCACATTGGATCAGATAACTCTTTTGTTATATGGATGGATTTCAATGGCCAAATGCTGATGCATTTTGAGATTGATTAGTTGGTTATACAACGCTTCTTTCAAGAAATGTGGGAGGAAACATTGCTATGCAAAAAAAATTAAAGAAATAAATAAAAATAAAAAGCATGATCTAAAAGATAACAGGTGTTGTGGAAGAAATGAGTGATGCTGAAGTCCTTCATGTCATGCTGCCTTGTGATTATGTAATTAGTCATATGCTGATCTTTTGATCTTAAATGTATCCAAGTTGATTTGTGGTTCTTTGTCTGTTGGTAGAAAGTGTTGGTGGCTGCAAGATAAAGTTTTCTGGAAAATAAAAGACATAAACCCTTTGAGTTCATTCACTCTGACCAAGAATATTACGCTATATTTGATGGTCAGCATTCACTCAAGCATCGAAGCCTCCTGTCAAAACTAGTGTGTCCTTATGCAGATACCTCAGTAAGTTGCTTGTAAGTTGCTTACCTGTAGTAAGTTGCCTGTATAGTTTTTTCTTTCTCCTGCTCTGAGAAAGACGTGACTGGAGCATAACAGCTGACTAATGTGACAAAAGTATCGTTTTCCAAGTCTAGCAAGTCAGTGACTCCAGAAGGAAGGGAAGATAGAGACTTCCCAAGCTGAGATTTCATTGCAAAGCCAACGTTTGGCAGACGTGTAAGTGTATGCCCCACCCACACTCCTCCAGCTGAGAAATACCTGCAAGATGAATTTCACTGAATGCAGATATTCTTTTATTTGTTTCAGTCATTTGACTGCGGCCATGCTGGAGCACCGCCTTTAGTCGAGCAAATCGACCCCAGGACTTAGTCGTTGTAAGCCTAGTACTTATTTTATCAGTCTCTTTTTGCCAAACAGCTAAGTTACGGGGACGTAAACACATCAGCATCAGTTGTCAAGCAATGTTGGGGGGACAGACAGACACACAAGGATACACACATACATATATATACATATATGACAGGCTTCTTTCAGTTTCTGTCTACCAAATCCACTCACAAGGTTTTGGTCAGCCTGAGGCTATAGTAGAAGACACTTGCCCAAGGTGCAATGCAGTGGGACTGAATCCATGACCATGTGGTTGGTAAGCAAGCTACTTACCACACAGCTACTCCTGCGCCATGTTGTACTTAATCAGAGCATTAGATATCATTGCCATTTTATGTTCAGGAGTGGAATCATATTTTGGAGCATACAGACATTCCATGAGTCAAGGTTCAATTCCTTCTTACATTTTTTGTTACATTTTTGACTGTGGTACACAATGACCAGACAGCTGCCAAGTTAGAGACACAAGCAAGCAATATTTAGAATTCTTTTTATCATTTTCTCTTTGCATAAGGAAAGCAATGCTGTATCTGAATAGATGTGCTGTGACACCATTGGAGGAGATGGACAGCATAAAGGCCCATGGTTTTATGCATGAATGGCCAAGGGGAGCTTCAGTTGGCGAGTACTACTAATATCCCTTATCTGTCCATGTCACCTTAACTCTCTTGCCAGTGGACATGTTTACATGCTTTTGGTTGAATAGTGAATAGCAGGGGAATTGCAGAGCTACACTAGATGACCCACACAAATAATTTGTTTTCCATGGTAAAGACTGTTTCGAAATGCTGATGGCAGAAAGTTGGTGCAAGTGTTTACCACAAACTCAATGAATCACATACCTGAGCCATAGAGGTCTTCACCTCCTGGGTTAGTTCTGTTTTCTACACTTGTCAGCTAAATGCACACCTGGGTACCAAACCAGACATTTCTAAGTCCCCATTCATTCATCATCATCATCATCAAACTTCCATTTCCCATGCTGGCATGGGTTGGACAGCTTGACAGGAGCTGGCCAGTTGAAGAGCTGCCCAGGTCCTGTGTCTGTTTTGGCATAGTTTCTACAGCTGAAGGCCCTTCCTAACATCAACCACTCTACAGAGTGTACTGGGTGCTTTTACATAGCACCAACATGGTGCTGTGTAAAAGCACCTGTACATGGCATCAGTACAGGTGCTTTCTGCATGGCACCTGCACTCACAAAACTGCAGGATTGGGAATGCTCAGCTGGAGAGGAATGCAGGGGACAAACCTGTATGCAGAAGACAACCATAATTTTGCTTAGCTTGATGTAGATGGCCATTGACTCTCCAGAGTTCATCTGCCCTGGGATGGATCTTATTTTTCTTCCTGCAGGGTATTCAAAAGCCACCCTGCCCACCAAACAGAGTGGTGGTATTGTCAGTTTAGACACTGGCTGTCTAACAATGGATTAGGCTGCATTGGCTAATATATCTGTCTGTCTGTATTCTTTTATTCTTTTACTTGTTTCAGTCATTTGACTGCGGCCATGCTGGAGCTCCACATTTAGTCCAACAATTTGACCCCAGGACTTACTCTTTGTAAGCCTAGTACTTATTCTGTTCGTTCTTTTTGCCGAACCACTATGTTACAGAGATGTAAACACACCAGCATCAGTTGTCAGGTGATGGTGGGAGACCAACACGGACACACAAAACATACATGCATATATTAGATATATCTATATATATATATATATATATATATATATATATATATATATACATATATATATACAAAAGAGAAAACAAAAATAGATATGGAGGACATACTTAAATCAATCAATCATCAACCATCAGATAATACCCAATCAATACTTTATTACACCATTACATAACAGCAAAGACATTATACATAATATATTGCAAATATAACTAGACATGGAAATATAAATAAAATACAATTACATCATATCTGACAGCTGTTCGGCCGTGAAGACAAGTATGTCTCATTTAACCTTTTAGCCATATAAAGCAGGTATAAATGAGACATTAACAAGGATGTCTCACGGCCTCTTCAGAGAATTTAATATAAGTGTGAAAAAAATTTACATATAAATACTAGCATGGGTTGGACAGTTCAACTGGGGTCTGGGAAGCACCAGGCTCCAGTCTGATCTGGCAGTGTTTCTACAGCTGGATGCCCTTCCTAACGCCAACCACTCCTTGAGTGTAGTGGGTGCTTTTTACGTGCCTTTTTATATACATACATACATACATACATATATATATATTATGAGACAGGCTTCTTTCAGTTTCCATCTACCAAATCCACTCACAAGGCTTTGGTTGGCTAAAAGCTATAGCAGAAGACACTTTCCCAAGGTGCTATGCAGTGGGACTGAACCTGGAAGCATGTGGTTGGTAAGGAAGCTTCTTACAACACACCCACTCCTGTGCCTAAATATATATATCATCATCATCATCATCATCATCGTTTAACGTCCGTTTTCCATGCTAGCATGGGTTGGATGGTTCGACCGGGGTCTGGGAAGCCAGGAGGCTGCACCAGGCTCCAGTCTGATCTGGCAGTGTTTCTACAGCTGGATACCCTTCCTAACGCCAACCACTCCGTGAGTGTAGTAGGTACTTTTTACATGCCATGGCACAGGTGCCAGGGGAGGCTGGCAATGTCCACAATCGGTTGGTGCTTTTTACATGCCACCAGCATGGACGCTAGTCAAGGCGGTGCTGGCATCGGCCATTTTCGGATGGTGCTTTTTACGGGCCACTGGCCCAGGTATCACAACTACAATTCCCATTTGATTTTTGATGTTGATGTACTTGACTCAATAGGTCTCCTCAAGCACAGCAGGGGTTGCCCTACGATCCAAGGTATATATATATATATATATATGTGTGTGTGTACATACATATGTATGTGATGGGTTAGCTGGCTAAAAACTTCGAAGTCACTGCTAATAATAAAGAATAATAAATTTGTACTCTACAAAAGTGTGGAGTAACCCATCAGATTAATGCAAAATTGGTTTTATTAGAACTGAACATAAAAGCAAACATTAATATACTTATATATATATACACACACACATACATACATACACACGCACACACACATATATATATACATACACATATATATGTATGTATGTATATATATATATATGTATGTGTGTGTGTATGTATATATATATGTGTGTATATATATACATATGTATGCATATTATATACATGTATCCATGTGTGTATGTGTGTGTGTGTGTATGTATATATGTAAATCTTCTTCCTTGTCTTTGTCAGTCTTTCTTTCTCTCTCTCCATCTGCTTAGATCTTTTCCTATTTATTTTTATATTTGTCTGTCATGTCATCCAGCTCTCTCTCTCTCTCTCTCTCTCTCTCTCTCTCTCTCTCTCTCTCTGTGCAGCTCTGTCTTTCAGTTACATACACTCACACACACATGCATACACCATCCCATGGCTCATTTCTCCAATGTAATCCTTTCTTATTACAATACACTTTTTATTAATATTATTATTATTAATATTATTATTATTATTATTATTATCATTATCATTATCATTATTATTATTATTATTATTAATATTATTATTATTATTAATATTATTATTATTATTAATATTATTATTTCACTGCTGGATGCCAGATGAGGACATCCTGTTTATTTATTTATTTATTTTCATTTTTTTTATTTTTTTATTTTTTTTACTATTTATTAAAAATTCTCTCCTTTTCACCTGAATTTTGCTACCACTAATACCAACACCACCTCCAGCTCTGTTTGTCATCCTACATCACCTAAAAACCTTTTCTTTTCTT
>NC_043016.1:31994244-32019590 GCF_006345805.1 Octopus sinensis | reverse complement strand
AGGCCTTGGTCGGCCTGAGGCTTATAGTAGAAGACACTAGCCCAAGGTGCCATGCAGTGGGACTGAACCACACAGCCACTCCTGCGCCTACATGCTGAATTTCTATGATTAACAACAGTTCTTGTGGATTTTGTTTTCTTTTAGAAGAGGAAACCTGCACATGAGGTAACTTACAATGGCTGTTGCATAAAGCTGGCAATATTGATAGTCAATAAATCGGAATCGAAATTGAACCAATCCTATGACTGGCACCCGGCAGATGCCAGGACCCCTGGACTGGAGATACGTAAAAAGCACTATCCGAATCGTGGCCGTTGCCAGCGCCGCCTCGACTGCTTCTGTGTCGGTGGCACTTAAAAAGCACCATCCGAATCGTGGCCGAAGCCAGTGCCGCCTCGACTGGCTTCCGTACCGGTGGCACGTAAAATGCACCAATCCGACCGTGGCCGATGCCAGCCTCACCTGGCACCTGTGCGGGTGGCACGTAAAAAGCACCCACTACACTCACGGAGTGGTTGGTGTTAGGAAGGGCATCCAGCTGTAGAAACATTTGCCAGATAAGACCTGAGCCTGGTGCAGCCTTCTGGCTTCCCAGATCCCCGGTCGAACCGTCCAACCCATGCTAGCATGGAGAACGGACGTTAAACGATGATGATGAATAAAACAGATTTCATTTGCAGTAGGACTGATATCTTCCATTTGGCAGATACAGTTGGGATATTTATAAAATTCTTATTAACCTTTTTTGCAAGAAAAACTCTGTGTATTCTATCAAACTCATGACTATTGTAACATTACCCTTAACTGCAGATAGAAGTAGGATCCTACAGTCTTCCCGAGTGGCTTTGATGGCCTTTTTCTCATTGAACGCTATTTCCATTCAAACACAACTGCTGCTTCAAAGCAATTGAGTGAGAGACAGTGGAAGGCAAGTGGCAGTTCCTGGGTCAGAGAGAGACCTGCGTTGCCAGATGCTGCCATAGTTATTGTACCAGCAACTACCCAACATCCAAAAATTGATTTTTTATTTACTGTTTTATTTCCTTATTTTTTGTAGTCCTAAGTGTGGATGGTCTTAAGTCAAGGAGGAGGTGTAAATACATATCATCATCATTTAACATCTGTCTTCCATGCTGTCATGGGTTGGACAGTTTGACAGGAGCAAGCCAAGTAGAAGACTACTACAAGTTGCTGTGTCTGTTTTGGCAGGGTTTTTTTATAGCTGGATGCCCTTCCCAACACCAAGTGTCCTATAGAGTGGCTAAATGCTTTTTACATGGCACCAGCACTGGCAGGGTCACCAAGTAACTTTGCAAGACGAGGAATTTTTGAGAAAGGAAGGGGTAGAGAGAGAGAGAGAGAGAGAGATATGAAAAAGATAGAAAGTGATAACATTTATATATTGGATCATCCCATAAATAATGCAGTTTTTTTCAATTGCATGAACTAAAAGTCAGAGGACGGGATAAGCTACCTACATCAACTTGCTATAAAAGCAGGTAGTAATTTTTACCTTGTCCTTATTCTTAGTGTAAGTTTTGAAGAGTGCAGTTCGATTTTAACAGTTATTTTTTCAAAGCTATAATGGAAGTGACAAAGGAGAATATATGGCATATTTTGCTTTATGAGTTCAATAAAGGCAACAGAAAGTATGAAGAATATTAATGCAGTATATGGGGATCAGACAATAAGCATAAACCAGTGTCAATGGTGGTTCCAGAAATTCTGTGCTGGAAACTACAGCCTAGAAGACAAGCATCATCTTGAAAAATCTGTAGAGCTCAATGAGAACATCCTGCAAACCCTAGTGGAATAAAATCCCATTGTAACCATTGAGGAACTAGCAGAGAAGCTTGGATTTGGTCATTCAATCATTCGTCAACACCTGTGTGCTACTGGAAAAGCCAGAAAATTGGGTCAATGGGTCCCTCACAAACTTTCCAAGTTTAATTGTGCACAGAGGGTGAATGCGTGCTCTTCTTTGCTGTCAAGTCTCACAAATGAACCTTTTTTGGACTGAACAGTGACTGGTGACGAGAAATGGGTTCTCTATAAAAATGTCAAGTGCTGAAGACAGCCGGTAGGGAAAGCAGAAACACTGGCACCCCAGGCTAAAGAAGGTCTTCCCCCACATAAAGTGTTATCTGTTGGGTGGGATATGAAAGGTTTAGTCCACTTTGAACTTTTAAACCCAAACAAAATAACAAAGGGGATCTACTGTGAGTAGCTTGAATGGCTTAAGTCAGCACTAGAAGAAAAACAACCATCTTTGGTTTCAAGACAAAAGGTGTTCTTTCATCAGGATAATGCTCAGTCATATACAGTAAGGATGACATTCCGGAGGCTGGAGCAGTTTGAATGGGAAATGATGACCCACCCACCATATTCGCTGGACATTGCCCATCTTATTATCATTTATTCCGCAGTCTTCAAAATCATTTAGATGGAAAAAATATGAATTCTGTAGACAAGTTCAGAACAGTACTGGAGGAGTATTTTTCGTCATAGATGAGCAAATTTGGAAGGGGTGGGCCCTTGTCAATCTACCAGATAGATGGAAGAGCTTTGAGTAAAATGAAGGATGGTATATTTTAGATTAAAAAAGAACTCTTCTTTATCTTAATTTTGAATTGAAATTGAACCAAATTCAATGACTGGCACCCGTGCCATCCGAGCGGGATCACTGTCTGGCTTCCATGCCAGTGGGCACATAAAAAGCACCATTTGAGCATGATCGTTATCAGCGTCGCCTTACTGGCACGTGAACAAAACATTCAAACGAGGTCGTTGCCAGTGCTGCTGGACTGACTCCTGCGCAGGTGGCACATAAAAAACACCATTTCGAGCGTGGCTGTTACCAGTACTGCCAGACTGGCCCTCATGCCGGTGGCACGTAAAAGTACCCACTACACTCTCGGAGTGGTTGGCATTAGGAAGGGCATCCAGCAGCAGAAACTCTGCCAGATCAAGATTGGAGTCTGGTGCAGCCATCTGGTTCGCCAGTCCTCAGTTAAATCGTCCAACCCATGCTAGCATGGAAAGCGGACGTTAAAGGATGATGATGATGATGAAAAGAAGTATAATAAAACCACATTATTTATGGGATAACATAATATATACAAGTAGAGAACTGAAACAATAGAATATTAAACTAAAGCAGACAGGTCAACTCTGCTGGTTGCATGCTCTCTACCACCTGTATGAATATCATACTTTAACTTTCAGTCAATGATTCAAAACAGTTTACAGAGATTCAACATCTAACAATGCTTAAATATTATAAGAGTATTTGTCTTATTAAAAGATAAGGTATACATTTCCATAAAAAGTAGAAAAAAAAAAATAGATAAAAAAAAAGGACGAAAATCTCAAGTAAAGGAATTCAGCATCATAATTTTTCTTTCTTTTAAATGACCAAAAAGTAACTTGTTTTTTAAATACAAAGCTATTTCTTTGAAATTAAAAAGCTTTATATATACACACGTGTATATACACAAACAGTGTTTATTCACAATATTTAACACGAGTTTTATTTATGCTTTAACTTCATAAAAACAGGGTTCTTCACCTGTCATTAAGTTATGGTTAAGAATTCTGTCTATATAGATGAAAACTAGAGACACATGTTGCAGGCAACTACCTGTGTGTATGTACACAATGAACAACAAAACACAAACATATGATATAAAGACAAATAGTCTTTAGTCTTTTCTGCTTTAAAAGATCATTATACATAGCTGATATCATGATCTGAAGTGTCTTTGTGTTTATATATATAAATAACTGAGAATGTCTGTATGTGCACATTACTAAAACTTGAAAACTACCCAACCAATTTCATTCGAATTTTATACATGCCTTACTTAGGGTCCATGCAGTGTCATGGGCCAAAATCATTTTCAACCTCTTGCCTAATGCAAGCCCAGAGCAATCCTATCTCTTACACTATTTCAGTATTACATGTCAAAAGTGAAACAATAACATCTCTATTATAATGTGAAATAATACTTTCACTATGTATTTATATACATGTTTGTATATATACACACACACACATATATATATATATATATATATATGTGTATGTATATATGTATATTTATGTGTATATATATGTGTGTGTGTGTGTGGCACTGTGGGCAAGTGTCTTTTACTATAGCATTGGGCCAACCAAAGCCTTGTGAGTGGATTTGGTAGACAGAAACTGAAAGAAGCCCATCATATATATGAGTGTGTGTGTGTCTGTCTTTGTTCCGACCCCAACAAACATCGCTTGAGAACTGATGATGGTGTGCTTATGTCCCTGTAACTTAGCAGTTTGGCAAAAGAGATTGATAGAAAAAGCACTAGGCTTAGAAAGAATAAATCCTGGGATCGATTTGTTCGACTAAAGGCAGTGCTCAAATGACTGAAACAAGTGAAAGAATATATATATATATATATATACATATATAAACTGATTAGCTGTGTAAATGGGCATAAACAAATTAGGTGTTCCCCTCTTAGGAATGTCCCATGCAGTGAACATCTAGATATTTGTGCAAATGGCAAATTTTAAATATTCCCATTTTACAAAATAAAAGATGAAAATATTACAAAATAAATGATGAAGACTATGAAAGGCAAAAGAAGAATACTTTATAAGAATTCTAAATCCAAAATTAAACCGAAAATAGCCAACACCACATATAATAAACAATGGTAAAAGAATATTTATGACCAAAACCATAAGTCTGAAAATAAACCTGTAATAATACTACCACTACCACAAAAATAAATTCCTCTTTAAGAGCACGTGTGTTTGAAAAGGTTTAACGAAAGCGCTCACATACTACAAAAAATCTTCTTCCCGAAAAAGGTTAGTAAACATACTCATAACAGATTTCATAACATTTTTTTAAAAACTAATTTTTTTTTAAGTCACCTTTACACTTATAGACTTTCAAATACACACACACATATATATATACATAAATATGTATAGTAAGAGAAGGGATATCCAGGCAGATATGGAATAAAAAGCCAAGGCTGGTTCCTTCTGGGTTTTTTGGTAATTGTCCTTTAGGTCCCATCTGATATTCATTTTATTTCTTGGCTACTTAAGAGTGAAAAGTACAATATTGATAACAAAGAATTTGAACATTCAAACTTTATGTCTATTTCCAGTTAGTTTATTCATAATAATTGTTCAACTAACCAGAAATAAAAATGAAATTTGAATGTTCAAATTCTTCATTCTCCTTTATATATATATGTGTTACATCTGTTTACAGGAAACATTTTGATTATGCCAGCCACATCTTATGACACTGACCGGTGAACCACTTTCTGGGGATAAATATAGTGATAATAACAATAATCCTTGGATGGGATTTATAAACATTTCATTTAATCAACCTCCTTGCTGGTCAAAAGGGATTAAAAAAACAGTTAAACATTCATTAATGTTGTATCACCTGAAGAAATGAATCCATGAAGATAATCTGTCTGATGTCCAAAGATACTATGGACTACACTGTAATCATCCCAGGAATATGGACTGTAAGCTTAAGAGACATGTGATTCGCAAAACGTGCATAGCGATGCATTAAATGTTTATAATTCCATCCAAGAATGATTATCATTATTATAAATATACATATACTCTCTTTACTCTTTTACTTGTTTCAGTCATTTGACTGTGGCCATGCTGGAGCACTGATATATACACACACACACACACATATATAATATATACATTATATATATATATAGACACTTATACATACATAATACATATATATATACACATATATAGACATACACACACATATACATATATATATATACATATAACCCATGCTAGCATGGAAAACGGACGCTAAACAATGATGATGATGATGATGATGATGCATATACACACACACATATATATACACACAAGACAACTTATTTCCAAACAGAGATAATGTTAGAACAGCAGAAACATTGGACAAATTACCCTTTACACATTTCTGTGCTTATAAACCACTCCAAAAAAAAAAAAAAAAGCTTGTCTATTTTATATATATATATATATACATACAAATATACTCACAGGTATGATGCCTATTAATCAAAAGCACAAAGCAATTTTTAAATTCTATTTTATCCATTTTATTTACATAAAAAAAGCATAACAATACATAGTGTTTCAGAGAAAAGTTAAGTACTCTGCACTAAATTTCATTCCTTAATCATAAAGATTAGCAAAAGCCTAACTGTAATGTGTATGAAGGTAGTTTTATTATTTTTTTTACTCAGTATTTTATAGATAGGTATATAAAGAAAATAATCTGAAAGGCAGCATCAGGACTAGAAAAAAAAATCCCCAAATTACATTTTATTAACAAAGGAAATATATATATAAATTTTTAAAAAGTCTTTAATGAGTTAAAATCTTAACTAATATCCCCACTTATTTCAATCTTGGTTGGCTTGCACAACAGAATAATCTAATTTAAAAAAATCTAAATTGAGAATTAAAAAAAAAACATATGAAATACTGAAGAATAAAGGAAATATATGGATGTATATATGTAAAAAAAATTGAAATTATATGTATAAACCAAGTTAATGTTTTAAATTTTATTTGGTATTTATATTCTTTCTTTCTGTTAAATGAATACGTCACCAGTTATATATAATACCTGAAATGATGACAATGAATGAATACAAATGGTAAATGCCATGGATAGCCAACAGTCCCTTACTTATTGAAGATGCTTGTAATAATTTCAATAAACTAGGTGTTTAAGAAATGTACATGGGTGCACATAACTTTCTGTCCCTTTTTGATTAGGTTCATTATATTTTTATGGTGCTAGTCATAAATATATATATATATATATATAGATATATATATATATAGATATATATGTATATAGATATATATATATATATATGCATATAGATATATAGATATATATAGATATATGTATATAGATATATATATACATATATATATTCTTTTTCTTATATAACAAAGAGTAGGTTGTTTTCCTTTTACTAGTTGTGTTTTATTTTTATATTAGAAACTTTTCAATAGTAATAGGCTACTGAAGTTTGCAAACTAGGCATAGGAATGGTCTTCATGTGACAAAACAGATCAGATGGTGAAAAATGTTTCAGATGATTAATAAATATTAACCTTTGATAGGTCAAGCAAAATTGTTTGTTTTGTTTGTTTGGATTTTTTGTTTATTTTTATTTTATTTTTTTTATATATTAAACTTTGTGTAAAGAACTTTACATGATAACATTAGGCAAGCCATCAGACAAACATTACACTGAGTTAATTCAGAAAGCTGTACACGCATCATTTTTTATATTTTTAAAAATTTTTTTCTTTTTTCCACACATCCATCGCCATGCAATAACTGACTCAGGCAAACAGTAGAGTCATACCCGAGCTAAAAAAATTGCATATCTAATATAGTTGTACAGGTTCATGTACATAATGAGCAAGGTTACAATGACATCTTGTAACAGGTTTCTTAGATAGCAAGATCAACATAGTGATCCCTGATGATAGAATCTTTGTGTTATTTATTTTCAATACATATATATATATACATACATACATACATACATATACATACATATATATATACATACATACATATATATATATATATATATAAATATATACACACAAACATGTATGTATGTATATATGTTTATATACATATAAGACTGATGAAGCTGTAAACCGGTTTTGTCAAGTTTGGATCTGCATGCTACCATTTTTAGATGAATTTATGGCAGTAAGTGAGAAAGTGGCTGAGGTAATTTGGAAAATTTACAAATCCCCAAATGAAACCTTTTAATCTTACATAAAAAAAGAAATGAAAAAAAAAAAAAAGGAGAAAAAGGTTTATTGTAAGATGAAGATTGTACTCCAGCTTTTTCACAGCCAAATTAATTTAGTTTGGTGTCAGTTTTTGTTTTTGTATTTTTCCCCCTTTATAATTTTTCTATCTTGCCTTTTTGTCCCCCTCCCCCACCCCCACCGCCAAATTCTGTAGTCTGTGTTATACACATGCACACTTGTACATACACACACATTTATATTCACATGTATTTCACACACACATACACGGATGCATAAACATACACGTTCAGATACATGCACACAGACACACACGTATATATATAATATATATATATATATATATATATATATATATATATATATTATATATTATATATATATCTTTAAAGGGACATTGGATTATTTTTTTTTTCTCCAAACATCTCAGCTGCTGCAATTCTCAGTCACCACACTTCCCGTATTTCCATCATGCCCTTCTATCATGAGGCGATACAAATACATCAATGCTGGTTCTTCACAGAAAACTAAATCCTTTTCTTTTGTTTTTGTTTTTTTTTTTTGTCTTGGAAAGAATGTGTTCATAAGAGTCACAAGTTCGGGAGAACGAAGAATTTGAATAACTAAAGTATTCTCAGTCATCAGATATGCTTGCTTTCACAATTTAAATGTTTCTTCATGCAGTTCCTTGCTTTTTGATTTCTGGTGTATGGTGATAGTGTATTCCAATAAGAAAAATGAATATCATCCCCAGTCCCTGACTAACCAAGCTGGTGCTAATAAGTCAATGATGACTTTTTTCATTTTTCCAGTTTTTTTACCAACCAATATGGTTTGGTCAAAGTATAATACAACAGTTACTACATGCACTTTCTCCATTTTTATCCTTTTTCAATTGTCCTGCAAGAACAATACAAAACAAAATTTATTATAATAATGATATATACAGAAATGTACATATATACACATAGAAATATGTATGCACACAAAGACATGCTTTACCCTCTCTTACATACACAACTTTATGACAAGATAGGACCAAATACAGATGGCTCTTTGGTAAGGTGTAGCACCCAAAAGTCATCTGACAGATGGTTTTAAGTGAAGCACTCTAAGTAGCATTATAATGCATGGTTTTAGAGAAAAAAAAAATGTTTTTAAATCATCCACTGACTAATAGAGTCACTCACATGTTGCTGGGAAGAGTAACGCCTGTGAGATCAATGGCCAAGGGCACACTTATGTTTTCAAAGTGTATCATTGCTAGCATTTATAGCCCAAGCAGCCAAGTATATTATTTGCCAATGTTAAACCCTAGTAAAGTTGACTGAGTGTTGTTTTAATGCCACAGAATTTTTATTAACTTCTAATTTCCAGCAGGTTAGGGAGGGAGGAAGGGAAAGAAAGAAATAGAGTAAACAGATCCCTTTGAGCATCAGTTTCATAACCAACATGTTCAAAAAACAGCAATGAAACTAAAAGTCTGCATCAAAATGAATATCTCTTGAAAACAACATTTCTTAAATTATGTTTTAAATATTCTTACTACTGAGGCGCAGGCGTGGCTGTGTGGAAAGAAGTTTGCTTCTCGACACACATATGTTGTGGGCTCAGTCCCTCTGTGTTCCAATTTGGGGAAAATGTTTCCTACTGTAGCACCTGGCCGACCAAAGTCTTGTGAGTGGAGTTAGTTAGATGGAAACTGAAAGAAGCCTGTAACATGTGTATTACTGTTTCCTTGCCTTCACAGTGCATGCTACTTGTAAATGAGTGTCACTATCATGCAAATGGTGCTATTCACTTCCAGTCTTGTGTCTGGTTGTGATGAAATATTACCATGCCAGGAAACAAGTGAGGGTTGGTGACAGGAAGGGCATCCAGCTGTAAAAAATATCTACCTTAAAAATTTCTGACCAACCGATGTGAGTATGGAAAAGTGGACATTAAACAGATAATGATGATGGTATTCCAATACATTTTATTTTTAGGCTGTAAACATCTTTATTTTTACATAAAACCTCAATGCTGGTATGGGTTGAACAGTTTGACCTGAGTTGGCAAGCTGGAGAGCTGCACCAGGTTCCAGTCTGATTTGGCTTGGTTTCTACAGCTGGATGCCCTTCCTAGTGCCAACCACTTTATAGTGTGTGCTGAGTGCTAGAGCTGGCATGATGGAGAGCTGCACCAGGTTCCAATCTGATTTGGCTTGGTTTCTACAGCTGGATGCCCTTCCTAGTGCCAACCACTTTATAGTGTGTGCTGAGTGCTAGAGGTGGCAAGCTGGAGAGCTGCACAAGGTTCCAGTCTGATTTGGCTTGGTTTCTACAGCTGAATGCCCTTCCTAGTGCCAACCACTTTATAGTGTGTGCTGAGTGCTAGAGGTGGCAAGGTTGAGAGCTGCACCAGGTTCCAGTCTGATTTGGCTTGGTTTCTACAGCTGGATGCCCTTCCTAGTGCCAACCACTTTATAGTGTGTGCTGAGTGCTAGAGGTGGCAAGCTGGAGAGCTGCACAAGGTTCCAATCTGATTTGGCTTGGTTTCTACAGCTGAATGCCCTTCCTAGTGCCAACCACTTTATAGTGTGTGCTGAGTGCTAGAGGTGGCAAGGTTGAGAGCTGCACAAGGTTCCAGTCTGATTTGGCTTGGTTTCTACAGCTGAATGCCCTTCCTAGTGCCAACCACTTTATAGTGTGTGCTGAGTGCTAGAGGTGGCAAGCTGGAGAGCTGCACAAGGTTCCAATCTGATTTGGCTTGGTTTCTACAGCTGGATGCCCTTCCTAGTGCCAACCACTTTATAGTGTGTGCTGAGTGCTAGAGCTGGCATGATGGAGAGCTGCACCAGGTTCCAATCTGATTTGGCTTGGTTTCTACAGCTGGATGCCCTTCCTAGTGCCAACCACTTTATAGTGTGTGCTGAGTGCTAGAGGTGGCAAGCTGGAGAGCTGCACAAGGTTCCAGTCTGATTTGGCTTGGTTTCTACAGCTGAATGCCCTTCCTAGTGCCAACTACTTTATAGTGTGTGCTGAGTGCTAGAGCTGGCATGATGGAGAGCTGCCCAAGGTTCCAGTCTGATTTGGCTTGGTTTCTACAGCTGGATGCCCTTCCTAGTGCCAACTACTTTATAGTGTGTGCTGAGTGCTAGAGCTGGCATGATGGAGAGCTGCCCAAGGTTCCAGTCTGATTTGGCTTGGTTTCTACAGCTGGATGCCCTTCCTAGTGCCAACTACTTTATAGTGTGTGCTGAGTGCTAGAGCTGGCATGATGGAGAGCTGCCCAAGGTTCCAGTCTGATTTGGCTTGGTTTCTACAGCTGGATGCCCTTCCTAGTGCCAACCACTTTACAGTGTGATGAGTGATTTTAATGCGGCACTAGCACAACTATTTTGCAGGATGATCCTCTTCACCAGTGAGGAGTGACCTTTAACACTTCTGGTGTGGAAGATGATCAGTAAAGGCAAATCAACTGATTTACTTCATAATAACTATATAAATATACTTTCAAAACAACAAAGTGAATCAAAATTGATATGCCATACTAGAAGAGCCATGCTAAATCTGAGATAAATGAAATAAAGATACATACCCTGGTTATTTGGTTCAGGTAAGTTTTCTCTTGCTACTAGATGCATCACAGTCTTCCCAAGTGGGAGCTGAAGAGCTGCAAAGAATAAAAACAATAATGATAATTTTTCATCAAAACATAGCATTGTTGCTTAGATGTTTCTAGAGGATTAATCACTGGTTGATTGAGTTTCAGATGGTAGGGGTGCCAAGAAAGTGCCTATATGAGTGAAAGATTATTTATATTTATATATATATATATATATATATATATACACTATAGCCTCGGGCAGACCAAAGCCTTGTGAGTGGATTTTGTACATAGATGGAAACTGAAGGAAACCCATCATATATATGTGAGAGTGACCATCGTTTGACAACCAATGTTGGTGTGTTTACATCCCTGTAACTTAGTGGTTCGGCAGAAGAGACCGACAGAATAAATACTAGGTTTACAAAGAATAAGTCCTAGGGTAGATTTGTTCAAGTAAAGGAGGTACTCCAGCATGACTGAAACAAGAATGTGTGTGTGTAAATATATATACATATACAAAGAGAGAGGGGGGGGAGAGGTGAGGCAGGGGGAGAAATATACATATATATGCTTGTCCTTAAAAGTTTGGCAAATAGTAATTCATTGATTAACAAATACCTGTTTCATCAAACATGTACAAGAGCTCACTGCCTGCTGGCAAGAGTTTTCAGAAGGTCCAAAACCTCAGAGCCCAGAACCCCCACGATCAATATTGGTAAAATGAAAGGAGAGTCTAGTGAGATTGTTTAAATGCTAGTGGAGACAAGACAGCTGCATAAAAAAGTGATGATTGCTAAACAGGGACAGAATCTATAGAAGAAGGAGACCCTGGACGATGTGAGACAAGTAGTCAAAGCTGATTTTGAAATGATGAGCCTCACAAAGGACAAAACAGAAGACCCAGATGATTGGCAATTTGTTATGCTTGAGCAGAACCATTTCAGCTCAGCAAAAAAAAAAAAAAAAAGGGTCATGTCCAAAAAAGGATACTCTGTCAATCCTAAAATCACCCTACTAGCTAAAACACTATTCATTCAAGTACTGTAAAATGATACTGTTTATTCACCTACACTTTGTCTCTTCACTAGAGCCCCTTATTACCTCCATCCACCTCCTCCTACTTGACTCAATCATATTTCCTTCAACCCTGTCACAAAAGTGATAAGTTACTATTGATCACACCTCCACTTGAGTGCTCCATTCACTATATCCACCTCTACTCCCATCTCCAACCATGTATCGCTCTCCTCTCACACACTTGAGAACTTACCATACAACTTTTCTATTTTTTTTGTAAGTGGTTCTCAACCATTTTTGTCCAGTGGACCCTACTGATTCTTATTTTGCATGTGTGGACCCTCAAAGCCATTCAATGTCAAAAAACTCCTATTGTATTTTTATAATTAAATATTAGGAATTGCTTTTAAAAACATTGTTAAAATATTGTAGAAGAATAGCATTCATAATTTTTAACAAGAAAATCTTATATGGACACCAGATGAGAACCTTGTAGCCTGAGTGCACACCCTGATTACCTCATTTCTCTCTTTTGCCAACTGGGGAAGCCACGTATCTCATCTTCTGCAAGACACAAGTGGTGAGGAAATGAAACAATGCATTTGACAGAAACCAGGCACACTAGGTCAAGCTAGCTCATTATTCTGAAAGGAATTGGTACAGAGCTAGCGGTGTAGTCCACTCTAAGAATGCCACAAAGAGCTGAATCTCCTAAAAAGTAGTCAATAATTGGGTGTCTATGCATATTTGAAAGGCTCCACCATTCAATCTCTCTTTGATCCAGGTTTATTCACCTACAACAAAACAGATGAAGAGATGGGGTCTTACTATTGCTTTGTGCAAGACACCCACTATGGCTGCCCAAGCTGAGATATTGGCCCAAGCCGAGATATTGTGATAGTTGCAGCAGGGTTTAGTATCATTGTAGGAGAGAAGTCCTTAGTGGAGGGCATTAGAGTCAGGGAACTCGGAACCACACAAGGAAATACCTTGTCTGCTGCCACAACAACCTTTTTATCACAAGTACTGCATAGAAGAGAAAACAGAATTAGAGAGATAAAGCTTAATCTTGATGTCTTAAGACAACCTGCAAAGCCATGGAATTTAACAAATTTCATAATTGTTTGGAATGGAACATTGCTATAACGAGTTGTTAGAGACTATTGGACAGGAGGCACTCATTCAGGACTACACAATTTTCTTTAGAAGAGACTAAGCAGAGATATGAAGCATCTCACAGAGCAAAACAATACCAATCTAGGCAGGAAAGGGCCTAATGGTTGGAAAGGCAGTGTAGAGAAAAAGAAGATTTTCACCATAACACAACAATAGGCAATTCTGTCATAAAAAAAAAAATTTAGAAAAAAATTTCCAACCAAACAATGCAACATTAAGTATGAAGAGAGCTAACAGACTTGAAGGATATTCTGAGAAGGTAGGAAGAATACTATCAGGATGTCCAGGACTTTGCCGATTCAAACTGTAACTGTAGCAGTAACATACTGCACTGCATGCTATAAATTCTGAAAGAGGAAGTGAGGGAAGTAATTTGGCACCAACCCAATAACAAAGCAGTAAGTGGTAATGACCTTCCTGCAGAGTTACAGACAACAAACAACATGATGACAAAAGTTCTCACCAAGTCGTGTAATAATATCTGTGAGATAGGCAAACAGCCAGCAGACTGCAGGCAAGCAGACTTAGTTGAACTACCTAAGGCTGAAGAAGACACAGTTGAATGCTCGGAACACTGCACCATAGCAGCAAAAGCAAGATGTTGCTGGAAATTCTGCCAAACGGGATGGAATGGATTACTGAAGAACAGTCTACAGAAGTGTGAATGGAGTTTCATAAAGGGGTGAGCATGAGGGACCAGGTCTTAATATCAAGAATCTCATCCAAAAAGCCAGCAAACATAATGTTCCACTGTACACGGCATTCATAAACTATATAAACAAAAGCTTATAACTGAGTCTAGCATTCCACGACAAGAGAGTCATTACACATGATGAAGGTCCAGCAGTTAACTTATGGCACAGACTGTACAGTGGTCAGCAAGCAGTTATTGGAATAGAATGCAAACTTAGCATCAGCAAGGGAGATCAACAAGGGTGTCATGTTTCACATGTCTGCTTTGTCCACTATTACTAAGAGATAATGAAGAGGGGTTAGCAGATGATCTTATTTGAATCCACAAGCAGCAGCTGTATAACTTTTGTTGTTATGCTAATGACACTGCAGATTGCTACTTTTCCAAATGAACTCCAGGAACTGATCGACAAAGTTAGCACGTTTCAACTTGAGATCAGCACCAAAGAAGACCATGGCTGATAGCAGAAATCCAGAGCAGTTCATGACATGATGCCAGTCAGCAAGTCCAAACTACTGGGTTCCATCATTGACCAAACAGTAGACTACAGACGGGAAATTAGGTAAGACTCGATCTTACCTTGACTTCCTGGCTGCAGAGTGTGTGTGTGTGTGTGAATCAAATAGCATCAGTATCCCTAATTTATATCCACTTCCCATGATGGCATGGATTGGATAGGTTATATGGTCCAAGACATGGTAGGAGACTTTGTCTGCTCATGAAGTTTACCATGGCACCCTAACACTAAAGAAGCTGTCATGGCTTTGATAACATAGGACTAAAAAGTCCTCTCGATCCATAACCCTATGCTGAGCTAGTCACTTGACAGAATATATTAGATGGATTTTATAGTGGCATCATCACTAGTGAAATTTCCTTGAACTTTGCAAATCAAAAAGGGATCCTCACAACTATATGTTGTATCCATTTGAGGCAAGTGGGTAAGGTGGAAAGGGAGTTCAGAAAATTAACAAAAGTAGGCGCAGAGAAAGAGTAAGAAGCAAAATTATGAGGGAGTGGGGCAGGGGACAAAGCAATCAAGTGACAGTATGGAGGGAATGATAAATGGGAGACACTGTAAGAAAAAGAGACAGACAGTAAGAGAGGCCATAACTGCAGGGTGTAATGAAAGATAGTAAACGCAGTGGGTGGAACAAATGATGAAACAGTTATAGAAACAGTTAGTAGAAAGAGTGTGTTAGACATATCAATAATGAGTGACACCTGGGGAAAAGGAAGTGGTGGCTAGTAATATAGAAGGGTAAAGTTAACAGGGTAAAGTATATCAATAAAGGGGTGAGAGAAGGGGGAGTAGTGGCAGGTAGCACATGTTTATAGGTGAGTGGGAATGGGAGAGAGGTGGGGTGGCAGTAAAGAGTATCAGGTTCCATCAGATCTATTGCAACTTGTGTTAGGTATTGCAATGCAAGAGACACCAACGAAGATGGAGATGCCAATAAAGAATAGCAGAGGAAAAGGGGTGTAGGTTAACAGCATAAAAGGGTTATTATGTTAGCTGGTAAGAGTTATAGATGTCAGTGAAGGAGTTAATATGAGGGGGTGGGAAGGAAGCATTGACAAGCAGTATATAAGGAAAGAGATGAAAGTGTACCAGGTATTAAGAGATCTGCTGGAATCCCTCATTACTAAAAGCAGTGCAGTTTGGAAGGAGAGAGGGGCAGCAAACTACAGATGGTGGTAGAGGCAGGAGAAATTAAGTCACAGACGGTATGGTACTTTGAATAAAAAGGGATAAGAGATATTTGAGGATATCGAGTAAGCAGTAGGGGCAGCAATGGGTGACTTAGATACAAATGTGTGAAAAGCTAAGAATTTCCTAGCCTCCATCATTCCTTGCTCTCAGTTTAATATAGGTTTTGCCAAGCACTAGCTATCTCCAGTGTTTTTTCACACAAATGCAGCACTTTGAGATCAGTGTTCACCATTTTGTTTCAAGTATTTCTCATTTTCCCTCTTCCACATGTTCAATTCATTTTGAACACTCAACACTTCCTCATACAGTTGCTATTCTCTATACCAGTATTCTTCAACCATCTTTCTACCTCTGGACCCCTTTGATTTCTATTTACACTACTGAACCCCCATAGACATTTGAAGTTTTTTAAAAATTCAATTATGTTTTTAGAATTAAATATCATAAGGGATTGTAAAAACGAAAAACATTAAAATATTTTGTATACAGTAGAAGTATAACTGATTCATAGCACTTAATTTTTAACAATTAAATCTTAAAGGGACCCTAAAGGGTATATGAACCCCTATTGAGGACCACTGGTGTATACTAACCACATACTGCTATCAGCACAACGTTCTCTCTTTCATATCAGACTAGATTCCTCTAATATTCAGCTTTTCTGAGCTTCAATGTTTATTCACACTGATGTTTCCCTATTAGCAAAGCATGCTTGCTTGCTTCATTTTTTGTCAGGTTTTACCTGTCCACTGAATTCAGGGTCCCGAGTCTTGACTACTATGCATTATCGTACCTCATGCAAAGGAATCAATACCATCTGCCCATCACACTAAGGGGAAAGCTCTTTATTGCCTGCTCCCCATAACTTTTTTTCCAACCCACTCTTACTCTGCTACTACACTTCTAAACATCTGCTTCCACAACTAATTAGGCCACATATGTAACGAAATATATCAACTACTTTCAGAGAGCCGTTTGGGTATTTGAGAGAATCTATTTCCTGAATGCTTTCAATGATTACAGTTCCAGTGCACCTGCTGCATATGGAATCTACCTTCTCTGTTAACTTGCAGATGATTCTCACATCTTATACACCCATTCTTTGCTAAGCACACCATATCATATTGCTACCTACTCCTTTAATGCATATTGAGTACAAACATTTTCAAGACTATTTTACTTCCTACTTGCTAAAACTTTTGCTTTTGCTTATTTCACCTTAACGCTTTTATTACCATATTTCTGTTGAATAACATTGCATTTGCTTCAATTAATTTTGAAAATAATAAAGAATTTGATAAAATATCTTGGTCATTACTAAGCTGGTAATTGGAACTTTAAAAATTAATGAAGAATTTTAATGGGAAACTTTCATTTAGATCACATTATATAGAAAGTTTAGATCATGGGTTGGTATCAAAAGAGTTAAGGCCGACCAATTCTAGGTTTTTGTTTTCACCTCTAAAATTACCACTCCTTACTTCTCACAGATTCTGCTATAAGAGCTAGGTCATCAGCATACAGATGTTCCCATAAACAGCTAGTTTTAAGTTGCTCTGTTCTGCTTTGGAAAAACTATAACAGACAGGAAAGGACTGTGAACTTACGTTCTGTTACTACATGCTAAAACTATTACTACTCAACTCAATAGTAATAAGTGCACTTCTATAAAGTATCTGCACAGCTCCCAAAAGTCATTCACCTATTTCAGCTTCCTTTGTAACTCTAAGATAACACAGCAAGGCATTCAAAGGCATTCTCAAGATCAATGAATGCTAGGGGCTTTCTCTTAGCTAAGAACTTCTCTTACAGTTGTCTCACAAAGAACATGGCATCAGAAGCACTTTTCAGCACAAAGCCAAACTGCATCTCACGCAGGCTTCAGAACCATTGGCTGATGGTTCATTTCCACTATATTAACACTGTTGGTTGATGTCTTCAACTATAGCTGAAAGTTGACTAATAACCTGTGAGTGAAATTTGATAGATACAAACTGGAAAAAGCCCTTTGTGTGTGCATGTGTATGTATGCATGTATATGTGTGAGCACAACCATGACTGAGTATATATATATACCTTGTTTTGATAAATGCAGATTATAAACAAAACAGTCCCATTTCTTAGCAATTCTTAGCAAAAGCAAAGCCAGGTTGTTTCTTGCTCAATAGACTAAAAGAATTGTCAATTTCTTTAGAAATCGATAAAAGGTTAGTGACAGGAAGAGCATCTGCTTCCAGGAAAATTTACTTCACAGTTATCATCTGCGCAATGCATATTACACACACACACACCAGAGGCACCCACTACACTCTCAGAGTGGTTGGCATTAGGAAGGGCATCCAGCTGTAGAAACATTGCCAAATTCAGACTGGAACCTGGTGCAGTTCTCCAGCTTACCGGTTCCAGTCAAACCATCTAATCCATACCAGCATGGAAAGCAGACATTAAATAATGGTGATGCTGATGATGTATGTATATAAAAATATATATAAATATATTTTATAGACATGGTTATGTGGTTAAGTAGTTTGCTTCCTAACTACATGGTTTTGGGTTTAGTCTAATGTGTAGTACCTTGGGTAAGTGGCTTCTACTACAGCCTTGGGCTGACCAAAGAATTGTGGCTGGATATGATAGATGGAAACTGAAAGAAGCCCATTGTGTTTGTGTGTCTCTTTGTCTCATTGTTCAGGATACACGTAAACAAAAACTGCCACAAGTGGCAATATTTATTTCCAATCTTCTGTGGAGAATTATGGAATTATGGTCTGGTTTGGAAACAGGAGAGGGCTAGTGACAGGAAGGGCAACCAGCTGTAAAAAAATTTACATCAACAAATTGTATGTAACTCATGTAAGCTCAGAGAAGTGAGTGTTAAAACAATTATGAAGAAGAGGACATATACTCTCTCTTTTACTCTTTTACTTGTTTCAGTCATTTTGACTGTGGCCATGCTGGAGTACCACCTTTAGTCAAGCAAATCGACCCCAGGACTTATTCTTTGTAAGCCTAGTACTTATTCTATAAGTGTCTCTTTTGCAGAACTGCTAAATTACGGAGACGTAAACACACCAGCATCAGTTGTCAAGCGATGTTGGGTGGACAAACGCACAAACATACAGACACACGCACACGCACACACACACATATATATAGGACGGGCTTCTTTCAGTTTCCGTCTACCAAATCCACTCACAAGGCTTTGGTCAGCCCAAGGCTTTAGTAGAAAACACTTGGCCAAGGTGCCACGCAGTGGGACTGAGCCCGGAACCATGTGGCTGGTAAGCAAGCTACTTATCACACAGCCACTCCTGTGCCTAAACAAATAAACAAGTGAATTATATCTGTGTATATGGGGGTCATGCAGATCATGGTCAATAACTTGTTAGCATCCAGTACACAAATGGCTTGTATGGAACTCTTGAAAGAAAAATAATCGATCAATAAAAAATATCAATCAATATATACGATTCACTTCATCCCATTTCGAAATTATTGGAATAATTTTGACAAGATGACAAGTGCTACACAACGCCAAATTCAAAAGCAACTTGCATTGTGGGATATGCAATAAATAAACAAATGAATTATAATGGACAATTACAGTTCAATACAACATGGATTTTTGTTTTGTTTTGTTTTTTTGCTTTTGAAACTGGTCATACAAAACTGTGACAGCTATTCTTAAATGCATATTTTATAAATATATATATATATATGTAGAATAGTTAACATGAATGGTGTTTAAAATTTACAATAGCTGTTCTGGTAGAATTTTATTTAATATATTCTTAAAAGATTACATCATAATATACAACTCACCATCATCAGGTAAAATTAGGTAAAGTGGATATAGCCATCATTTGTCGGACTGGACTAGGCCAACAAATCATAGCTAAATCCAAGTTGACTGTTTAAAATTTTATCTGATGATGGTGGAATGTCTATTATGATGTAATTTTTTGCAACTATATTACATAAATTCTACTGAAATGCCAGTATTTGTATTCACTGTTTTATGCTTATGCTGCCCTGATGCTCTGCTGGCGAGTCAGATCAGTGGTTACAAATTGGATTTGGTACTTGCATATCAACAGTATCCCACCAGCACTTGAAGTCTACAATATTGTTTTATTTCACTGAGAGCTCTCTGTGATCATACCTAGCCATTTTCTAGCATCTTACATGTTGATGTGCCTTGATTCTTAAGGAATTCATATAACCAAATATCACAACTGTCCAATGAATGGGAACATGAAACTGAGTAACAATCTTGTGAAAATTTTACAGCTTTAATAAAAGCATATTACTCTACCTTTTTGGTATTTGAGTACTATTTTCCCACTTTGTTTTGCACTTACATGCTCACCTCTGTGCATGTGTGTGTATATAGATACATACATAAACACAACCATATTTATATTTATCAAATTATTGGACCAGGTTATGGAAGCCACAGAGAGAGAGAGAGAGAGAGAGAGAGAGAGAGAGAGAGAGAGAGAGAGAGAGTTATCAGTTGATTGTTAACTTAGATGAGATACAGTTTGATTTTGTGCCAGGAAGAAATACTACTGATGCCATCTTCTTAATAAGACAACTACATGAGAAGTTTTTAGCTAGATAAGTTGCTGTATGTAACATTCAATGATCAGGTGAAAGTCTTCAATAGAATCCTTTACTCTGCAATCTGGTGGCCACTGAGGAAGCTGGAAGTGGACAAAGGGCTCGTGAGTGTCTCATACAAACCATGCACAGGGTGCTGTCAGCATGTGAGAGTTAACAATGAATACAGTGACAAATTTAGTGTGCAAGTAAGGGGTCTACTAGAGCTCAGTGCTTGGTCCTCTTCTAATTATCATTGTCATCCTTGCTAATAAATAGAGGAGTTTGAGACTGGGTACCCCAGGGAATCTTTATATGCTGATGACCTTTCTTACAGTTGATCTATAGAAAAGAACATTCATTTGTGAAAGGAAAACAGACAGATCTCTGCTTCTATCAAGGAAATGGCTTTGCTCAATACATGTACCAAATGCTGATTCCACTGCACCTTTTGTGCAGTGGAAACACAGGCAGTTTAACACTGAGATGAGATGTAGATGCTCTCAGTTACCCACAAGGATCCCTAGACATAGTAGATAGTCTCTATAACATAGGTGAGCTAATTAGCTGTGATGGAAGACAATTAGAAAGTAATAGTAACCAGAGTAAGAACAGGCTGGAGAAAGTTCAGGGTGCTATTATTTTTGTTGGCAATAAAAGGTTTTTAACTCTCAGAGTGAAAGGTAGATTGTATGGTGCTTGTACACAAATTGCAATTCTATATAGTAGTGAGATGAGGGCCCTGAATACAGAGAACCTGATAGAAAGAAATGAAGCAAGTGTGCTCTTTTCAATGTGTAATGTCAATGTTCATGAATGATGGAATACAAATGAGCAAATGTGTTAAGAGAAAAACTGTGCAGAAGAAGAATCAAATGAAATGTACTTGTTTGGCCATGTGATGCGTATGGATGAGGACAGTTGCATAAAGACGTGGCTATCACTTCTAGTAGACAGAACCTATGGAAAAGACTCTGGATGAGGTGGGAGGAAGTGGTGAAGGCTGACCTCATGATGTTGAGCAGCATGGGGGATGACAGGACCAAGATGATTGGCAGGTGAGATGACAAAGGACTGAGACAAAATCCACTGCTTGAAAAAACCTGCTCAGCAATGGTAGCACAGTATGACTGAAGTTCAGAAAGAATAAGGAGTATGTATAGTAATCCCTCGCCATATCACAGTTCACCTATCACACACTCAGTACATCGTGGATTTTTCTGGCAAATGTATGTAAATTTATATCATGGGGTTTCAGCGGCTAATAGGTATTTGTAATCTTTTAGATTTTAATTATTTCTGTGGGAGGTTTTGGAACATAACACCCATGATAGTCGAAGGATTACTGTACACAATTAAAATTGTGAACACACAGATGCACAATATAAACGTAACTGCCCCTTCCCCCTCCTCTAGCATCTTTGTCACATCTATTTTCCCCTCTCATCTAGACAACTGGATCCCCACCGGGCCCTTTGTCACCCACCTATCTATACCTACCCTCACTTTTTACTATTATCTACCCCATCTCAGTTTTATCCATAACTCACTCTCCCACAGCACTCTTACAGCCTTGAACCTCACCATTCATCTTCCATTAGAACGTATTACAAACCATTTTGCATCAGCTTTTCTGTACTGCCCATATCCATGCTCTCTCTCTCTCTCTTTCCCCTCTCTAAGCTACTCCCAATTAACATCTACCTGTCCATCATTCTTACCATCCCTCAATTCATGTTTATTATTGATCCCCCTCACCTACTCTTGTTTCACCACTCACCACATTCATTTCCTCAATACATCTGACCATCACCTCAAACCATGTTTATATCCATCTCTTTTGCAGAACTGCTAAGTTACGGGGATGTAAACACACCAGCATCAGTTGCCAAGTGATGTGGGGGGGGGGGCAAACACACACACACAAACATACATATTTATATATATATATATATATATATATATATATATATATACATATGTAGGATGGGCTTCTTTCTGTTTCCCTCTACCAAATCCACTCACAAGACGTTGGTCGGCCCAAGGCTATAGCAGAAGACACTTGGCCAATGAACCTGGAACCATGTGGTTGGTAAGCAAGCTGCTTACCACACAGCCACTCCTGCGCCTATATATGTATAGTATGTAATCATTATTTTAATTCTTTTTCATTCTTTTACTCATTTCAGCCAGTTAACTGCTATGCTGGAGCACCACCTTAAAGAGTTTTAGTTGAACATATCGACCCCCACCCCCAGGACTTATTCTTTGTAAGTATAGTACTTATTCTATCAGTTTGTTTTGCTGAACCACTAAGTTGCAGGAACATAAACACACCAACATTGGTTGTCAAGCAGTGATGGGGAGGACAAATACAGACACACACACACAAAGATAAGCTACTTTCAGTTTCCATCTATCAAATTCACTCACTAGGCCTTGTTGACCCAAGGCTGTAACAGAAAATACTTGCCCAAGGTGCCACACAGTGAGGCTGAACCTGAAACCATGTGATTGGGAAGCAAGCTTCTTAACCACACAGTCACACCTGTATTAGTATAGTATATAATTATCACCATTATTTTAATGTTTACTTTTCCATGGTTGCATAGGCCACACAAGACTACATTAGGGTGGACTTTCTGCAGCTGAATATTTTCCCTGACACTAACTTCCACTTGTTTCTAAGCTATGTGACAATCTCCCCAACTTTTGAACCATGAACATCTGAGGCAGGATTACAAGGGTAACTGGAAACAAATCACACAACATGAATGAGCTGTTTGTTTACGAAGATTATGCAACATGTCAAGACATGTCCTGAAGCCCAGATATACTTTTATAGAGGACTACCAGCAAATGGCATTGTTTGTATGGAGAAAATGAGGCTTTGTTGACAAATATCAAACTCTCACAAAGACAAGAGGAAATACAAACTCACTCACACATCTATAAATATATATATATACATATGTGATGGGAGTTCTTCAGTTTCTGTTGACCAATCTCACTCACAAGGAATTGTAATATAGCAGAGGACACAAGCTGTCAGTGACAAAGCAGTAGGACTGAACCCCTAACTATATGATTCTGAAGTAGACTTCCTATCCACACAGCCATGACTGCACACACACAATTGAAGTGTGATGTAGAATCATGTAGTCATCACAGAAAGCTCCTCTAACAGATATGGCTAGCAGACCATTTAATAATCCAATTTGGAAAGCTATAATGCTGAGTTCTATGTAGCTAAAATGCAGGAGATCTGATCAATGAAATTATTTCAAGGTGAGTATATAAACCATCATAAGTCAGAAGGTATGAGAGGTGAATGTATTTACTTAATCACTTAGGATTATAACTATTTTGCAGCCTTCATTATATAAGAATTTCAGGGTGGAAGAATTGGTATAACCATGATACTCTAGTGATCTGATGAGCTAGCTAGCTTTCTTTATTTGCACCAATTTGTAAACATACAATTGCACTACATAATGCATAACAGGCACGTTAGTGCAGACATATAAAAATACTTTATTATACAAGGAAACTATTACCACATGAAGGCTGCGAAACAGCTGTAAACCTAAGGATCACAAGTGATTAAATAAATATATTCACCTCTCATACATTGACATTTTATGGTTTACATACACACACACAATCATCATCATTTAAAGTATGTTTTCCATGCTGGTATGAGATTCAATGAGTCAGAGGACTGAATCATATTCCAATGAGTGCTTTGGCATGGCTTCTGCAATTGGATGCCCTTCCTAACATCAAAAACTTTACAGAGTGTACCAAGTACATTTTTCATGGTACCAGCATTGGTGAAGTCAACATGTATCTCATAAGGATAAGACACCCTTCAACTGAGTAGGACTCTAGTAGACAGAGAGGAGAGACAATAGCAAGGTATTAGGATGAGATTCCAAAGTACAAGAGGGTGAACAGAAACTGGAAAGAATGGTGGATAGTGGTCACAGGTGTGTACAAGAAGAGTAAGTGGTAATTAGATACATTAAGAGTGGGGGAGAGTGAGGGATGATTAGAGATACATAGGGATGGAAGAAGATGTAGAAAATAGTTCACAAGGGTAGAAGGATAACTGATGGTAAGTACAAACCGGAGGGAAGGTAAGAGAGAGTAGGTAATGATTGGCACAACGGAAAAGGTAAGAACAACAGAATAAGTAATAAAAGAAATAGAAGATAGCGGACAAAAAAGAGGTTTTGGTCAGTCTGGGACTATAGTAGGAGACATTTGCCCAAAGTGTCATACAGAGGGATTGAACAGGAGACCACACACAGTTGGGAAGCAAGACTTTTAACCACACAACCATGTCTGCTGTATGCAGTAGATTAATGCAAAGTAGAAAATTTTCATTCACCCAAGCAATACCAGACAGGTACTGCTGGTTATGTGTGTTTCAGCATTCTCTTATCATCATCATCATCTCTGTTTAGCGTCCGCTTTCCATGCTAGCATGGGTTGGACGGTTCAACTGGGGTCTGGGAAGCCAGAAGGCTGCACCAGGCCCAGTCTGATCTGGCAATGTTTCTACGGCTGGATGCCCTTCCTAACGCCAACCACTCCGTGGGTGTAGTGGGTGCTTTTTACATGCCAGACGAGGCTGACAAGCGGCCACGATCGGATGGTGCTTTTTACATGCCACCGGCACGGGGGCCAGGCAAGGC
>NC_043016.1:31814244-31989244 GCF_006345805.1 Octopus sinensis | reverse complement strand
CACAAACATGCGTGCACGCACACACACACACATATATATATACAACAGGTTTCTTTCAATTTTCGTTACAAGGCTTTGATCAGCCGAGGCTATAGCAGAAGACACTTGCTCAAGGTGCCACAGTGTATATATGTGTGCGTGCGTGTGTATAATTTAATAAACAGGATATAAATGAAAGCTACTATTTTTTTACGTTTCTGATTACAGAATAGTCAATTGAGCTTGTATAGCATGCCATGTACTATTAAGCATTCATTCAATAAACATATATATACATATTTGTACATATACACACACACTTGTATATGTATACTTGACCCCACATTTCTTCGCAATGACATCACCTGACCAGTTGTAACATTTGTGTACTAATCATTGTCACCATCATGCTTGCAGGAGTGAGACAATTTGTTGAGACTATTTCCCTTCTTTTCTTCAACTCTCCCTCGTTTGCAGCAAGGTGTTGTTATCCCATGAATGACCAGAAACAAGGAACTTTGCTTGCATGGAAATAACACTCTTTATAACTATCCCATGCAGTGAAGACAAGGAGGCACAAACACACACATTATATATATATATATATATATATATATACATACATATATATATAATACAAGGAAAACACACACACATGAAGATAAGGTAAAAAACAAAAAAAGAAACAATGTGTATTAGGTTGACACTCAAGAAAACTGGAAGAAATCTAATGTTTCAAGCTTATGTTCTTCTACAGAGGGGAGGGATGAGGAAAGAGAAAACATAAAAAAAAAAGAACAAGCATGTTTCAATTAGACAGTCATGCATGCTATATGTATGTATAATATATATAAAGCAAATAAGCAACAAGGATGTCCAGATATCAGTGCATTACGGCTGTTTCAAGTGGCTCCATTTAATCAATCAATGCAAACATTACATCAATTTGAAATAAACCACTCTCCTCCATTCTCATATAGATTTCCAACCTACAGGATACTCTATTAAAATTTTTTAACAAATTGATGTAATGTTTGCATTGATCAATTAAATGGAACTACTTGAAACGGCCCTAATGCACTAATACCCGGACATCCTTGTTACTTATTTGCTTTTTATTCAACCAGCTACGAGCTGCGAGGACTGACTTGGTGCCTCAACTTAAGTACCTAATTCAACTGAATCTTAATTATTTCCTCTCTCTCTCTCTCTCTCTCTCTCATATATATATAAAGTTCATTAAAATTTAGATTCAGATGAATATGGTACTTAAGTTAAAGGCACCAGAATTTAGTATGGTATTATCCATATAATTCAAAATGGGGTGATTATAATCAAAACAAGCAACAAGGATATCCAGAGGTAATGCGGTATGATCGTTTCATGCGACTCCATTTAATTGAACAATGCAAATATTACATCAATTTAAAATGTAGAGCAATCTTCAGCTGCATAAAAATATAGAATTTAGTTAAATTTGAAGGATTCATTTGTATAGTTATATTTTTATGCAGCTGAAGTTTGCTCTGCATTTTAAATTGATGTAATGTTTGCATTGTTCAATTAAATGAAGTTGCATGAAACGATTGTACTGCATTACCTCTGGATATCCTTGTTGCTTATTTTGATTATATATATATATGCGTGTGTGTGTGTGAGTGAGAAACTGCAGTAAAGTTTGTCCTAACAGAACATCCATGTTTAAGTGGGGATAAATATTACCTCTTGGTAGTAATACTGCCTCTGTCACTAATATATACACGATAAGCTTCTTTCGGTTTCCATCAAACAAATTCTAGTGTGAACTGAATCCAAAGCAATACATGGCTATATTGTTAAGAAGCAAACTTCTTAACAACATAACCACAGCTGTGCCTGTAGTGATGCCTACACCTATCACACAAGTGAAAAATATTCAGCAGCTAGGGGTTCAAACATGAAAATAAGGGTTCACCATAGAAAGATGTCTCAAGGAGCACCCAAAATAGTAAAAACAAAAGCAGACTCTCATACACACAATGGCTTTTGCACAGTTTTGATTATGATGTTCCATATGCGAAAGATCTGTCAATCTGAGGCAGTGAGAGAAAACATGCCAACGGTGTTGCAGAGTGGGATTGAACCCAGAACTACCTGTTTGCCTTTGCAAAGCAAACGTCTTAGCCACACAGGCAATTAGTGAATTTACTTAAGTAATATTATATTACAAGTAACTTATGTCAAGCCAAGAACAAAAGACAACAGTGTTTGAAGTCGGATTAAGGATCAAACTAAATACAATATTGTCTCTAATTTATGAACAAAGCCAACAAATTTGATGTGGAGTGGGAGTAGGATTAGCTGAAAACACTGACACCCCCACCCCAGCCTCTGAGGGAATAAAAAGCTAAGCTGGGGCGCAAGTGCTGTAACAGCACATTGCTGCATCCACCATGTTGGTAATTCCCAAACCCTAACAGGTGACATCTTTGCACCACTCAGATGACAGCCCTCCAACCCATGGGTCTCTCTGGTGAAGGTTTTACAAGGTAGGAGTGCAAACCTCTTTTAGTTGCCTTTAACGACAATGTTGGGACTATCCTTTGACATACCAATTCCCACACAGCACTAGAGCAATGTGAAATGAAGTACTTTGCTCAAGGACTAACTTACTGCCCAGTTCAGGAATCAAACCCACAACCTTGCAAATCATGAGTGCAACATCCTAACCACAAAGCCATGTGTCTTCATGTACAATCATAAAGAACCAAAAAAAAAAAAATACTACAAGGCATGTTCTCTGATACTGTAGCACTTATTTCCTAAAATGATAACTTCTCAAAAATAAAATAAAAGCATTTAATTTTGTTAAAGTCAGAAACTATAATTCTTAATTTGAAGAAATTCCATAAAGTGATCTAATTACATTGTTAACAAACAAGGAAATTTTTAAACTGGGGAATGGGGGAGATACAAATGCTGATTTTTACCAAGATAACTTGAAAAATCAATACCACTAAATTTTATGGCATTTCTAAAGCCTTTTCTATAATCTCAAAAATTATTATATAATTACTCCTCAATTGTGTGTGTGTGTGTGTGTGGTGTGTGTGTGTGTGTGTGTGTGTGTGTGTGTGTGTGTGTGTGTGTGTGTTTTGACTAAAAATAAGGAATTTTAAATTCTTATATTGTAATTATCAACCTTATCTTTTTCGTTTGTTTCCTCTACGTGATTGTTTACATAATTAAAGTTCAAAACTACATATAAATTACAGTAAGCAATGATCAACCTTAAGTTTGGGCATGGAATACATTTGTGAATTTTCAAGTGAATCTGGTGATAAGAAAAAGAGATTAGATATGGTCATGAGATATACCAATATCTTATTGTTCATATATATATATATATACTAGATAAGGGTTTGAGTCATACTTAACTTCCCTTCTTGTTTTGTCCTCTATGATACGCAGCAAGTTAATAATTATTAGGAAGTTCAAAGAATTTACATGTTTATGAATACAAAAAATTTATAGTCTCTGTTTTATTAGGTTTTTTTTTTCTCTGCATTAGATGCATGCATGGTTGTGTGGTTAAAAAGCCAGTCTTCTAGCCATGTGGTTTCAGGTTCAGTCCCACTGTATGGTACCTCAGGGTAAGAGTCTATCTAGTCCTGGGCCAATCAAAGACTTGAGTGAATTTGGTAAAACAAAAACTGAAAGCCTGCCAAGCGCATATGTGTGTGTGTGGATGGGTGGGTGGGCAGGTGGATTTCACCCATGCTTGACATTACGTGATGGTTCTAAATGAACATCACAATCATGGAAAGTGTGTGTCTGACCATGGGAAAAAATTTCCTTGCTTGGAAACAGGTGAGGGTTGGGGTCAGGAAGGTCATCTGGGTGTAGAAAATCTGCTTCCTCAACAAATTCCATTTGACCCATGCAAGCATGGAAAGATGGACATTAAAAGAGATGATTTAGTTAAGCTGACGTGAAGTAGCCAACTAGATATGGCACTGGCTCACAATTTACAAGAGCATATCTACCGTGTCTTGTTTCTTAAATCTAAGTAACTTCATGAATGGGAGCCCTCCTCCCCCCCCCCCCGCATATGTGAACCCAACAGAGGCCAGCTATTCTAGCTGACAGCAGTATGACAGATAAAGTAATTAAGGATATGAAGACAAGGAAAGTCTCTGGTCCATTTGGAATTACTGCCGAGATGCTTAAAATACCTGGTGAAGTAGGATACAGTCTAGTTACCCATGTAGTTAATTAGCTTATTCAAGAAGGTGCCGTCCACAATGACTGGTGTAGCAGCATAATAGTCAGCTGCTAAAGGGTAAAGACAGAAGTAATTATGGAAGTATCAAATTAGTGGACCACATCATAAAAGTTACAGAGATAGTTACAACCCAATTAATCAGGAACAGAATTAGAGTAGATGAAATGTAGTTTGGCTTTGTGATAGGGAGAAGTACTACTGACACTATCTTTTAGTCAAATGAATACAGGAAAAGTATTTAGCTCAGAATAAACCACTGTAACTAACATCCATTGACCTAGAAAAATCCTTGTTCTGTGATATGTGGGCAATGAGGAAGCTAAAGATAAACAAATAGCTTGTCAAAACTGTACAGGCCATGGACTGGGGTGCCGTCAGTAAGGTAAAAGTTAACCATAAGTACAGTGACAAATTTAGTGTACAGGTAGGCATTCATCAGGGCTCAGATCTCAGTCCTCTCCTATTCATCATTGTCCTCCTGATGATGATTGAGGAATTTTAGACTGGCTGCCCTTGGAAACAACTATTACACCAATGATCTCACTCTCATAGCAGAAGCTGTAACAGAGTTAGAAACTCCAGGTGTGGAGGCAAAACTTGGAACTGAAGGGTTTTAGAGTTAACTTAGCAAAGACTAAAGTTCTAGTAAACAAGAAAATAGACAAAGCTTAACATCCTTCAGGTGAATGGCCCTTTCAGTATGTAGCAGACAGGAATTTCATATGGTATACCTAGTGTAAGCCATGGACATACAAGAGGCTCAGTGGAATTATAGGAAGGTTAATGGAGAAAGAAGTGTTTGTGTGTGGAAGGTGCATAGGTGTCATAAAGACTACAGATACACAAATACATTTTCTCAAATATTCTGGAAGCTCTCTAGAGGTAATTGATAATTTCTGTTCCTTAGGTGACCTAATTAGCAGTAGAGACGACTGTCCTAAAAGAATAGTTGCTAAAATAAGATGAGGAAGGAGAAAATTCATAGAACTTTTACCTCTGTTGACAGCAAAAGGCCTCTCCAAATAAAAGGAAAATTATATAATGCTGGTGTACAAACTGCAATTGTTACAAGGTAGTGAGATGTGGGGCCTAAATACGGAGAACATACAAAGACTAGAAAAAAATGAAGCATGTGTGCTCTGTTGGATTGCAATATCAGCACTCATGTAACAAAGTGCTAGCATACTGAGAGAAAAGTTAGGCATTAGAGAAATTAGATTTAGTGTGCAAGCGAGAAGGCTTCACTGGTTTGGTCATGTAATGAATATGGATCAGGAGAGTTGCATAAAGAAGAGTTAATTGCTTAAAGTAGATGGAACTTGTAGAAGATGGAGATACAGGAAGACATTGGATGAAGTATTAGAAGTAGGAGATTACTGGCATTTTGCTGTGGTCGAGAAAACCCAACCACCATAGCAGAAATTATACCCTATGGTTGGTGGGGTTATCAAGCTTTTCTCCAATACCTTAGCCCCTAACACTTGTATCTTCTCTGACTATGGTACTACTTAGCTGCTGAAATCATCACCTGAGAGCAGAATAACAACATACTATCCCCACACAACCACTTCCATTCCTCATTATCTTCCCCTTCCTTCCACTGTTTCCACAAATCACTGGCTTTCTGTGCCTTCTGCCATTGCTCTCTCTCACCTTCCTCTGCTATACTCTGTCCTTAACACCTCTTATCTGCTTTGCTCTCAATCCCCCACACCACTCCACTCTGAGCCACACTCCTACATCTCTCATTATATCACTAGCTACAGTCAGATCTACCTCAACTCTCTAAACATCTCCCTCACACTTCCTCCTCTATCACCCTTCTTTCCACTCACTCTGTCCAATCGGCTGTATCATTTCACCTAGCTGTCTCGACATCTCTACCACCATTTCTCTCTGTCTCTCTCACTAACTGGGGTAGCTATGTATCTTCTCTACAGCAAGACATCTGTTTCTGTCCCTCTTGCAGAGTTTAGCCGCTCATCAAACACAAAACCACCTCTCTCAATACCACTCCCTCTTTCAAGTTATTTGGTGACCATTCTGGTGCTGGTGCCAAATAAAAAGCACCCAGTACATACTGTAAAGTGGTTGATATTAGGAAGAGCATCAAGCTGTAGAAACCATGCCGAAGCAGATAATAGAGCTTGGCACAGTCCTCCGGCTTACCAGCTCCTCTCAAACCATCCAACCCATGCCAGCATGGAAAGCAGCCATTAACTGATGGTATATTACTTTGCCAAAAATTGTATACTTACAAACCGAAAAACTGAAAATCATGTTATTCACCAAGGCATTAACAACATAATTGAAATGAGATGGATTCAAATATAAATTGAAACTAAACTGCAATTTTAGCTATTAGAGAGTCTACCTCTCGTTTCATAGTACCTTCCACCTTTTAACCCTTTGGTTACCAGCCCACCTGGGACTACCCCATGTTCTATCACATAAATTTACAGTTTTAAAGAGGTCTAAATCATAATATTCTGACAAAATTTTATGCTAAATTACTCCAGACCCCAGATTAATAATGAGGTTATTTTACTAAATATTATTCTAAAAATTAATTGAAACAAAGGCAGTGTATTTCAATAGAAATATTGTAACAAAAAGAGTTAATTATTAAATTTAAGATGTAAAAAAAAAGTAAATAAATGTTACTTACCTCCAAGGGTTACATTTCCATGAAGAAACCGTCCTTGGTAAATCAACCTCAAAATATTTGTAGATGGCAAAGCCTCATCTGCCCAATCTAAAATATATATAAAATAAGTTAGAGAAATATTCTGAAATGTATTAAATTTATAGCTTAAGAATAAACTTTAAAAAAAAAGGTAAAAATCAGTAGTGATTATTATTAAGAAATTATGAAACAATTGTATGTCACACAAAACAAAAATATCAACTATTATTCCAGTTTTACTAAATTACTACAGAAAAATATTCATTTCAAATAATTTGATATTGTGACTAGATTTTTGGTTGTAAAATAATTATTTCTTGCTGGTACATAAATGAAAAGTTATGGCTTTCATTAATTCTCTTAAAACAAACATTTGATGCAAAACAGAAAACTAAAATACTGATTTCTTACAATGGCATAAGACCATAAATTGGTGTGATCTGGGAAAGGCCTATCTGACTGAACAGACCTGGCACACACAATACATTTTCTTGATTTCCTTGAAATGAAAAAGTCAAAAACCTCAACAAGGTTGGAACTAAATATCCAGTACACCTATTTCAGTAGTCTCATTCTGTTTGAATGACATCATAATTTCAATATATAATAAAAAATTTATCTCAACTAAAATACTTGGTAGTAAAGCTTTATGGCTATTTGATTCAATCCAACATAATGTAAATATTATTTTAGCAATTCTAAAAATATTTAAGATTTATATAGTTGCTCATTCCATTACAAGCAGCAAGCTCAAACTACCAAATGGAATGGTAAGAGGCATCAAACTACAGGACTGCTATGCATATAAACCTGGCCATAACTATTTTATATACATAAGAGGTTGGTTGTTTGTTTTTTAATACACAGGCATAAAATCAGACTGATACATGAAGAAATATCTACCAAGTGCATTCTATTTTTTTCTGTTAATCAGTGGTGTATAATTAATCATAAATTGGAAATTTGGGTCTAAGTTTAATAAGAACTAGGGAATAAATAACTGCTTCTCAACAAGCCAATGAGAGAGCCTTTATGTAGTTGCTCATTCTATTACAAACAGCAACCAGTACTACCTCAAAATATATTGCTATTTTTAAAAAGGAGAGATACTTTGGATAATGTGGTATTATATGACTGAATAGAAAGCAGGATGGTCATGACTGGATTAGATATAATCAAAGCTAGTTCAAGACGGACCTGGGTCTAAGCAATAGCAATTTCTCAAAAAGCACCAAATTTTACATTTTTAAGAGGAGTACATTTTTAGCTTTCATAAATAGAAAGGAAACTGCTAAAGTTGATAATTGAAACTATGTGATTTAGTCAGTGCACCAGCAGCTTACCTCTCACACAACAAAAACATTAATCTCAATAACAACATTAGCGTAACTTACCTTCTGGCCAATTACTATAAACATATTCTGTAATGTCAGCAGCTGAATCATTAGGAGAAAATATAAACTCTTTTGTTTTCCCACTGACTAATATTAGTCGTATTGTGATCTGAAGACAAAAAAAGAAATGAGTATGTGTTAAGTGAGGTACAGTGAATTGCAACACGGAATTTCTTGAAACAAAATTTATATAGAATACTCCAAGCCAGTAGGTGCCAACCATTTTTTACCAATAGACCCCTTTGGTTTCTATTTTACTCTACTGGGCTTTCATAGCCATGTGAAAAAAGCTAAGTGAAATCTTAGTTGTAGCTAGTGTTAGTAACACGTAAAAGGCACCCATGATGGTGGCACATAAAAGACACCTGTGCCGGTGACATGGAAAAGGCACCCATGCTGGTGATGCATGAAAGGCACCCCCTACGCTATGGTTGGCACTAGGAAGGGCATCCAGTAGTAGAAACCAAGCCAAAACAGACTGGAACTTGGTGCAGCTTTTGAGCTTACTAGCTCAAGTCAAACCAGCTTGCCCATGCCAGCATGGAAAACAGATATTAAATGCTGATGATAATGACAATGAGAATGATTAAGATGATTAGAAATTGTATAAAAAAAAAAAATTAATATTTTGTGTATTATAGAATAACCAATTTGTTACCGATAAATTTTAACAAAATCATATATGGGCCATATGGACCCCAGTTGAAAAACACTGGTCTAAGTGAGTTCAGCTCAAACAAAAAAAGTATAATTTAGGAGAAACTTTAAAATTATATTTTGTTTTTGGATTTGGTTTGCAAGATTCTTTATGTGAGTTCGTGTGTTGAAGTACATTCTGTTGTGTCTGGGGCGAGTCATTTTGTTTTTGTGCCTTATAATTTAACACACTGACCAGTAAAATTTCCACTTATTTCTTATTTTTATTTTCCTAAAATTTTCTTTTTGTTGTGTCTTGCAACCTTTTCAATAGTCTTAAAATTTATGAAAACAACATATTGGTAACAAAAATATTTGAAGTTTCAAAATGATCACCAAAATTTTACTATGAGAAACAAGTGAGAGAAAATTAAACAAGTATTAGTCAATTGAAAAAGTATCTGAATATGCAATCAATATGTAGAATCACATTGATAGAAGTGGCACCAATAAGTGGAAGTACCACAGTGAGGTTAGACTACATGAAAACCTGAGAAATTTTGAACTTTACAGAGAAGTCAGAACATTTGTTTGTTATGCAGAACTGTCCAAACAACTGTGGGGAAAAAAAAAAAGAAAAAAAAATCACTGAAATAATGATCAAGATTATAAAGATCAAAAAGGTCATGTGTGTAACTAGCATGGAAAAGATTCAAGTTATATGAGCCAGCATTGAGTGAATGTGTAAAAAAAGTGTTTCATGTCTAGTCTTGTAAATTTGGATAATATCAATTATTGGAATAGGTAATTTGAGGAGAGTTATAGACAGGCAAAAGAGTTGGGGTGGGGCTCACATTCTATTGTAGTCATGCTGTATCTAAGGTTCTGATAAAAAAATAATGTAAGGTGTAGTAGCTGTGCGGTAAGAAGTTAAGAAGTTTGCTTGCCAACCACATAGTTCCAGACTCAGTCCCACTACATGGTACCTTAAGAGTCTTCTACTATAGCCTTGGGCTGACCAAAGCCTTGTGAGTGGATTTGGCAGACAGAAACAGAAAGAAGCTTGTTGTATATATACATACATGCATATATACTTACATGCATACTCACAGGCGTGACTCAGTGGTAAGAAGCTTTCTTCCCAACCACATAGTTCCAGGTTCAGTCCCATTGTGTGGCACCTTGGGTAAGTGTCTTCTGCTATAGCCTCAGGCCGATCAAACCCTTGTGAGAGGATTTAGTAGATGGAAACTGAAAGAAGCTTGTTGTGTGTGTGTGTGTGTGTGTGTGTGTGTGTGTGTGTGTATGTGTGAGACTACCACCACTGTTTGACAACCAGTGTTGGTATGCTTACATCCCTGTAACATAGCAGTTCAGCAAAAGAGACCAATAGAATAAGTACCAGGCTTTAAAAAAATTTTTCAATGCAGTGCCCCAGCATGGCCACAGTCTAAGTCTAATGATTGAAAACAAGTAAAAGACAAAAGACAGAAGATAAGCATCTCATTAGGCTGCAGTGCCAAGTTCAACTGCACCAGAAGAAAGAAGGTTGGAGAGGATCAAAGCTTTCTTACACTGAAGCAGAGTCCCTAATATTATTTACTATGCATTATGAAACAACTAACACTTGATAGTGTACTATAGTGGTACTCTGTCGGTTACAGCGACGAGGGTTTCAGTTGATCCGATGAATGGAACAGCCTGCATATGAAATTACTGTGCAAGAGGCTGAGCACTCCACAAACATGTGTATCTTTAACATAGTTCTCAGGGAGATTCAGCATGATACAGAGTGTGACATGGCTGGCCCTTTGAATTACTGGTACAACTCATTTTTGCCAGCTGAATGCACTGGAGCAACGTGAAATAAAATGCCTTGCTCATGGACATGCCATGCTGCCAGGAATCAAACTCCCAACCTTACGATTGTGAGCTGGTTACCCTAACCATTTAGCCATGTACCTTCACACTTGATAGTAGCAATCATTCAACTTTAATAATTGTTTTGTCAAGTTAATACACTAGCTTTAATGTCATAATTTAAATTGAACATCTGAGAATTCTAAATCTTTAATATTTACCATTAACAGATTAATCAGGTTTACACAACTCTTTTTTTTTTCATTGCATAATCCACAGTACATGATTATCTCCTAAATTAAGGGATTTTAGATTACTCAAACTCAGCTAAGCAAGGAGATAGTAGTATTAGCTGTCTGTAAAGCAATACTTACATGTTTTCTATGGGTGAATAATTTATTTAGGTTTTTTTAATTCTTTGATAGAAGTTTGCTCATAGGATGAGCAAGAACAATGTGTCTTAAGTGATAAAATGGCATAATCTGATACTTAAGTGGATGAGGCAGAGAGATAAACCAAGAGATAAGTGATTCAGTCATGAAATGAGATGTGACAAATACAGCTCTATCAAAAATCATTCTAGAACCAGAAAAAAAAAGCAGCTGTATAGTCCAGTGCATATGATTTAAAAGTAATTAAATAATTATAACAATTCTTCATTATCAACAATAGACAAACAATTTTTTTTTAATATACAAATATTTTCAAAATACCAGCCAGCAAACTGGTACAAAAGATATAAGTTTTATTTGAGTTTTCTTGAACATGGCTCTACTTTACTCGCAGATAAAAATGCACTCAGAAAAATTTCACTAACTACTTATATAAAATGATTTCTTTAAAAGCTAATAATTTCTATGGGAGTTAGACAATAATGGATCCAAAAAAGACTAAACCTTGTTTTAAGCTCATTTTTTAATGAGAACTGCAGCTGACCAAGACAAAGAAAATTCTAATTTTATATTTATCTTGTTTCTTGTGCTGTGTGCCAACAAAGGTGATATGATGATGGATGGAAATGATTTAGTAACTAATAAATATGTCAAGGAGAGGTGTGTTCAAAGCTGGTTTAAGGATTGTTGGGACTCCAAACAATCTATACATTTAAAATAGAGGACATCCTGCTGAGGACTTTAAAAGAGTACATACATACACACAGGCATTAACAAAAACATTTTGATATTCTGTGTATCTAAAATAGATTCCTTATTTTTGTTTAAAATCCTTCTTGCCATTGCAATAGTTGTTTGCTCTTCCTAATACCAACTACTTCACAGAGTGTGCTAAAAGCAGCCAACACACTTTAAAGTGGTCAGCATTAGGAAGGGAATCCAGTCATAGAAACCACGCCAAAGCAGACTGGAGTCTGATGCGCCCCCACCTCCACAAAAAAAAAAAAAATTGCCAGCTCTGGCCACACCATCCAGCCAATGCCAGCATGCACAACAGACATTAAATGATGATGCTGTAATTTGAGGATGTACATGTTTTAAGACAAGAACTATAGAATAACACAGTCCCTGTTGAAGAAAATTATTTCAAGTCTAGATACAAAGTGAAAAAAAAAATTATTGTTAAATAAATTTGATCTGACTTTATAAATTAATAAAGTATATATTTAATCTCACTAAATTGAAAGTTAAGTATCAACATCCTTTTGAGTTTATTACATACTTTACATTCACTCACAAAATCCAGTTGTAAAAAATACAGCATTAATTCAGGAATGAAAGATAGATGAATGTCGAGGGGGTTTGGCCACATGAAGAGGATGGATGAGGAGTGGATGGTAAGGATAGTGATGAAGGCAGAAGTGGTAGGCAGCAGAACCAGAGGCAGACATCGGTTTGTGTGGATGGATGGAGTGAGGAAAGCCTTGGTGGTTAGAGGTGTTGGAGTAAGAGAAGCGAGAGAGTTTATTAATGATAGGAAAGCTTGGAGAGTGTTTGTGGACAGATGAGTAAATTTGATGTTGCTCAAAGGGGTACGGAACCAGCATGATGTGGCAGGAGTAAACCAGCTGAAGTTGTCGGGCTCCATTGCTGATATTGGGGTTTGCTTTCTCTGCCTTGACCCGAGCATAGGACAGGGCTCACCTCTTTGAGATGGGAAATGAATTAAATGTCTCGTATGTGTCTTGTGGCTACCCCCTCTTCTGGGGGAAAAGGCCTTGGTAAATAAAAACGTATTCTATCACACCAGATTTTTAAATCTGGAATTTATGGATGCTTGGAAACTAAATGTTACCCATTTTTCGAAAGTAATATTCAGATAAGTTGTATCTATGTCCAAAGATTGTATTGTGCAAAGTTGTTTACTATCTTACATACAGATCAAAACTATACAGTAAAAAAAAATATAAAAATGGAACCAATAAAATGATAAAATGTTTCAGTTTATATATTGCTACATACTTCTGTTTGCATGTATATACACTGCAGCAAGAACAAACTTCTTAAAACTTTATTTGTTCCAACCTGCTTATAGTAGGTAATAACACAAAAGAATTTCATCCAGTCAATATGTTGCCTAATATGTGAAAACTGTTTAATATAAAAATGTTAATTAAAATCTTATAGGGAAATTTTTCCAATTATTTTATTTAACAATTAACATTTTATTAAGCTATATATATGGTATAATAATAAAAAAATTACTACAACCGAAATGTCCGATGTTCAAAACACCCAAAAATTGCTCAAGAAATGCATAAAAATAAAATGCTGGGAGTTTCAAAAAATATCCTCACTTAATAGTTGTTCTGTAACAAGTGATAAAACTGAGTATGTACGTCATCAAAATCAAGTTGGGCTAGAAATAAAAAGAGCAATTATGTGTCAATTTTATACAACAGGTGCACTCTTACAGCCAAAGATGGAACTGTTTCAATAGACACATTTTACAAAAACTCAACAAAAATAATTTTTATTTGAAAGTTTCCAGAAGAAATATTTACAAACAGAGACATAATTCTGTCCATGACAATTGTTAAGACAAGAGACCAAGACAAGCTAAATGTGTAAGATGTAATGACAAAGTAACACAGAATCTCAATTTATCAAAACTGAAAAATTCATAGTCTGTTTTGGGGTGGTAGTGGTGAATGGGGGAATAAATTCTTACTAGACCAAAACAAGTAAATGATTTGAAATAGTTTGTCATAGTGTGTTTTTATTTCTCACCAACATCATTAAAAACAGTCAGTTAACTTATTAAGCTAGCATTGTTGGAAGCAAGACATTTATTTACAAAAGGAATGAGTCATTTACAAAAAAGTAAGAAAGTTTTCAAGGGAAAAATTGATGAATGCAGGTAAATATGTGATTGTTCTAGAAGAGTCAAACAATTAAGATATAAGCTGCAATATGCTTAACATACAATCTCTGACCCTCGAAACCATTTTGAAAACAAAATAAAGTTAGTGTATGGTATAAGATTTACTTAGTTTTAAGTATTATTGGTTTTTATAATGCAGGATTGTTAATTTTTGTATTTTCTATTATTGCTAGTTTCAGTTTAAATTACTGCACTTTTCTCGAACGATTACCTTCACCCTTTCAACGTTTAAACTGGCCATATCCAGCCCAAACATTCTCTTTGTTTTATGATCACAGCCAAATCTTGTTTCTCACACCTACCCTATAATGTCATTCTAAACATAAACAACCACATCATCAAAATCTTGAAGCTACAAAATAATGCATAATTAGTTTAAAACAATGTGAATGAGTCTTACATCTGACAGAAAAATCTGAATACTAAAGGGTTAAAGAAAAGCCCACACTTATAGATGTGTACATGGTTGCTCTTCAACTACATGGTTCTAAGTTCAGTCCTATTGCGTGGCACCTTGGACAAGTGTCTTCTATACTATCACCTAGGGTTGACCAATACGTGGATTTGGTAGACGGAAACTGAAAAAAGCCTGTCATGTATATATGTGTATGTCTGTCTGTCCCCTCACCATTGCTTGACAACTGATGGTGTGTTTACATCCCCATAACTTAGCAGTTCAGGAAAAGAGACCAATAGAATAAGTCCTAGGCTTACAAAGGACAAGTCCTGAAGTTGATTACATTGACTAAAACCCTTTAAGGTGGTGCTCCAGTATGGCCACAGTCAAATGACTGCAACGTATAAAAGAATAACAGAATATATATATATGTGTGTGTGTGTGTGTGTGTGTGTGTGTGTGTGTGCCTGTCTGTCTGTCTGTCTGTCATTTTGTGATATTTCATTGCCCCAAAATAGTGGTACACAGATGAATCAAGTACTTTGGATTGAAAAAAGTGTATGAGGGAAAAAATCAAGATGCCAATGGTTCGAAGTGTATATAGAATGATAATATCACACTTAGCAGTAATGAAAAGAAGGCAGCCTAAGTGATATGATGAGTTGTTGAGTGAAGAGAATGCATGGAAGAAAAAGGGTCTACTGTAAGTAAAACTCACAAGGAACTAGCCATCCAATTTGTCAACAGTGTAGTTCACAAGTGCAATTAAAGAAATATAGGAAGTTGATCCATGGGGGAGAGTTGTTGAATGTTTAAAATATCTGTCAAAATAGGGTACATGCTAGTCATTCACACAACCAATTAGATAGAACAGGAAAGTATCATACCCAATGACTGGCATAGCAGCAGGATTGTTGACTGCTATAAGGGTGAAAGAGATGCATTAGAGAGACAGAGACAATTATAGAGGCATCAAATTATTGGACTAGTCCAAGAAAATCATGGTAATACTGACACAGCATAAACTTAGATGAAATGATGTTTAGATTTGTATCAGCAAGATGTACTACCAATGCCATCTTCCAAGTGCAGAGGTACTTCACTACGAATATGCTCCTATACTTAGCATTCATCATTTTGAGACAGACTTTGACAGTGTACCTGGCTCTGTAATTTGATGGTTACCAAGGAACTAAGTGTAGATTACAACCTGTCCAACTTGGTCCAGATGACCACATATAAGTGGCCGTTAGAAGGAGTCTGCATATTAATGAATTGAAATGTCAACTTGGCTAGTAGACATGTGTAGATTGCCAATGAAGTTGTAGTTTCATGCATTTTAATTTACATATTAAAATACTTCTTTTTTGTAATTCCAAGTTTCCAGCATACAGAGTCTGTTTTGAAAGAGAGGGAGACAATTTCCAGATAGATGCAATGCTGTTTTTGATCTAATTCCAGCCCAACATGGATAAATTTTTCACCTTGACAAAATGCCAAAATAATTTCCTTAGAAATACAGATATAAAACTGGCAGTTACCACTTCTGTCCTGGAAATTTAATATATTTTTCTGGATTAAAATTTTATCATCATAATCATCGTCATTTAATGTCCATTTTTCATGCTGATATGGGTTGGACGGTTAGAGTGGAAGGGACAAGACAAAGGCCTGCACCAGGTTCCAGTCATCTGTCTTGGTCTGGTTTCTACAGCTTGATGTCCTGTCTAATGCCAACCACTTTACAGAGTGTACCAAGTGTTTATAATGTGGCATTGACATGGGTGCTTATTATGTAACACTGGTACGAGCACCTTTTTATGACACCAACATGATTGTTTTTTCACATGGTACCAGCACCTGTGGGTCACCAGTAGGACAAGGAAGCTCAGGAGGATGAACAATGGCTATGGGGTTAAAAAGTCAGTTTCACAACTACTATAGTTCAATATTCTATGAGTGGAATTAGAATGTGGAAGATCATTGCATATATGTATACAAATGTTATTTACACTTCTTCACATGAGAACATCTAAGCAAAAACAAAAAGCTGATAACATTTGATATATACCCTGTAAACGATTTATCTTGTAGTCATTTGGTGGAATAAAAAAAAAAAAACAGTCCGCTACTTGAAAATGAATAATGATTGGTGACTGTAAGAAGTCAGTTATAAAATATTGCTTCAAATAAATATTTACTCAACTCACACCAGTACAGAAAAACAAACTTATGAAATATAAATATGAAATGTTCCCACAGGGCAACTTGAAGGTTATGGATTAAATCTGTGGCTGGTGCAAGGTTCCAGTCAGACTGAAGGTGATGTGATGGTGGAATAGTGAGGTAGACAGAGACAAATGCTCTGTTTCATTCACCTTGCGTCTTGAAGGTATGTGCTGGTGCCTCATCACATTCAGTTTTCTCTTTACCCCAGCTCCACCCAATTTAGACCCAGCCTTGTATAATGCAGAGTAACCATGAAGAGTCTTCACGACAACAAACCTTTTTACCATACTTTAACCTTTCAACTCCTTACCTAAAGCCACTTCCTTCTCTGCATCTCTATCAAGATATTTTAGTATTGCAAGTTACAGGGTAACCTCATAATTTCTGATGCCATAGAAAAGCAGTCGACGTTAGGAAAGCATCAAGCCATGGAAACTAGGTCAAAACTAAGATGCTGAAGTAGATATGGTCATCCGACTTGTTGGAGCTTGCCAAATCATTCAAACCATGCCAGCATAGAAAGCAGATGTGAAATAATGACGTGTACATATACACACACGCACACACATGTGAAGGCACAAGAACTAGTAGTTAGAGTGTTGGACTCGCAAATCATTAACACATGGTTTCAATCCCAAGACTGGGCAACATGTAGTTCATTTCCCATTACTCCACTCATGTATGAATGAATACAAATAGTAGCAGGTAGTGTCTTATTCTCAATTGTTTATGTGCCGTGGAAACTGGAATAAGGTGAGCACAATGAATTCGTAAGGTAATGACAGACCCAAGACACACACACTATATATATATATATATACACACACACACACACATACACATACAAAAGTTGTGATGTTTACAAAGTAAATATGCCTGCAAACAATATCGTGTTTCTCTACATAACAGGAAGACCTGCGTATTGAAAATGAAGCATTTACTTCAAAAACGGGTTATGGGTCGGTGACAAGAAAGGCATCTGGCTGTAAACTACTACCTCGATAAATCTTCACCCGACCCATACCTGTACAGAAAAGCAGACATAAACAAATGAACAAATGACACAAACACACATACACTGCCTTGCCTCCTTGATGGAATTGTAGAGACATCAGTGCAACATGCATAAGGTCATTATTTTAGAGACAAAGGCCAGTCCCTCACCAGGTCTTACCATAATTGATTTCTTTCAGAAGAGAGAAAGACTGAGCAAGGGGAATAAAAAAAGAATCACCTTAGTAGAGGGTTGCTACTTTGATCACAGTGAAATTTGAACTGAAAGTCCAGGGACCTGGAATGACTTAACTGCCAGTTGGCCACTAACACCTGTATACATCATACACAAACGCACACTTGTATATATGTATATACATTTGTATGAATACGCATGGTCTAATTGTTTTCATGTAAGTAGCTATATACATATGCTTATTTATATGCAGGCCAATCACTGATAGCAAATAAAATTCAAACTTCCGCATTATCAGGTGACATTTTTAATGTTTTCTGGGCAAAAAGTTTTCCTCTAGAAATTTCATGCAACTTTCTAACTAAACCAGTTTGACAAGTACCTTGGCACAAAACTTGAGTCTCTGAAGCAGCTTTAATATGTGTGTATGTGTGTGTGTGTATATATATATATATATATATATATTATACATACATACGCACACACTAATATATCTGTGAATGTCCATATATACTATTGATACATGGATATGCTATTCTCAACCATAATTTGGTGTCATTATTAAAACACACACACACCTATAAATATATGTGAGTACATATATATATATATATATATATATATATATATATATACATACTGTAGCTGATGACAATGTAGATTTAAAAGAAGGAGGGCATTTTATGTAAACAGATAACTCTGAGAACTATTTACATAAACTAAAAATATGTGTTATGCTTCTGACATGATACAATATCCCCATGCTACCATTTCATGGTAATATGGGGGTTATCTCCTGGGTCAAAATTAGCAGTAGCTTATCTTTTAAATTCAAAATTGATAAAACATTAACTTGCTAATATCTTTTTTGTATCACACACACAGAGACAAACAAATGAAAAAAAATAACATCCAACACATTTAGTTCGAGTCACATGTAATTAATAACTGTTTGACGCAGTTGCACATGACTTAGATTTGGTCGAACTGTTATATATGTATGTATGTGTATATATATATATATATGTATGTATGTGTGTGTGTGTGTGTGTGTGTGTGTGTGTGTGTGTGTATATATATATATATATATATATATATATATATATCCGTACATTTGTGTAATTATATATATAGTTCAAAACAGTTTGATTTGGGATCAGTGTAACTTAAAGTTTCAAAGCCCCTAACGGGGACCTTTCTTCAGGCCAGTAGAAATCGAAATGAATGAGGGGGTGTAAGAAGTCCAAAATGGCTACCAGCACAGAGGCTGCAATTGGTCAAAGAAGATCAAGTGATGACACAGTTTTTGTAAGCAAGTGACAGCAGATATTTGAGAAAAGGAGTTTGGCCATATGGTTGGACAGGAAATTGGTGGCACCAGTGCTTTTGGGTGAGGGTTAAAAGAGCATGTGCGCATAAGAGCTTGTATGCGCATGTGTGTGTAGATGAGAGATTGTGGGTGCATGTGTGCAGAACACCCCTGCCAGAAACAGGAATAAGGATTCCTGTTTCTATATACAGGGCGCACATGCAAAAGCAACCACATATCAACACACACACATACACTAATGTGGGCAAAAAGCTCATGATGTATTTAAGAGCTCGTTGTTGGCCTACCAGATGTTATCCTATAGTAGCATTTATTCCAGGACTGGATACACACTGGAGCTCCTCTCCTTATCTTCCATCCTCATGATATATCATTCTTAAATACATACATACAAATATATATATATATATATATATATATATATATATATATATATATATATATCGGGAAGGTTTACGAAAATAAACAACAGACGAAGGCAGGTGGAGTACAAACAAACAAATGTATTGGTATGGCGCTCAGGAATAGAAATAGAACAAGTCTTTTACGTTTCGAGCCTACACTCTTCGACAGAAAGATACACAGAAAAGAAACAAGGAGAGAAACAAAGGCGTGTAGGAGCTAACGATCTATCATGGCGTCCTACACAAACAACAAAACAATATAACAGATGTATATACATCGGCTAGTACTTAGTACTTAAAACACTACACACATATGCAAACAAACAATTCACCTCCCTCACACATCTCCTGACTTAGAATACAAATCTTGGGCAACTTACTTAGTCACTCAATGGCCACCATATAAACTAACGAACACTATTTGGCCAGGATTTTTCTCTTTAGTTATTTCTACCTTCCTTTCTCTTTCCATTTTACATCCATATTCTGAAGAAACATTGAACACATTCTTCTCATTTTTCCGAGCGCCAACTTTAATAATTCTGATTGTAAATTTACCTTGTCTTTTTGTCCTTACCCCTCAACCTCTCTATATACACACATACATCAATACAGTCACAGAAGGACAAAGTACATAAACAGATTTTGTGACGAAAATCAAGAAAATACAAGATAGCTTACATCAGACTATGGACATTCAAAGCTACATTTTTTCAAAAGATTAATATAATAATCATCGTTATCTTCCTTCTTATAATTGTCATCATAGTCATTGTTTATGTCATTATTGTTAGCTTCAATACAGTCTTACTAATGTCTATATTCCATACTGACAATGGTTGGAAAGGTCTGCTACAAAATCATCATCATTATCACCATTATTATTATTATTGAGTGAGAAAGGTGGCAAGCTGGCAGACTCGTTAGCACACTGGGATAAATGCTTAGCAGTATTTCGCCTGGCGTTACGTTCTGAGTTTAAATTCCACTAAGGTTGACTTTGCCTTTCATCCTTTTGGGGTTGATAAATTAGGTACCAGTGGAACACGGGTCAATGTAATCAAAACATCTCCTCTCCCAAAATGGCTGCCCTTGTGGCAAAATTTGAAACCATCAACATTGAATGAGAGAGCAGTGCATGCCATCAAAGTGATATTATTATTATTATTATTATTATTATTATTATTATTATTATTAAGGTGGTGAGCTGGCAGAATCGTTAACATGCCAGACAAAATGTTTAGCAGCATTTCGTCTGCCTTGACAAAACAATGTATATGATAACACTTCCAATAGTATTATTATTATTAAGCCAGCAAACTGGCAGAATTAATAGTGTTAGAAAAAATGCTTTGCAACATTTGTTCCAGTTCTTTACATTGTAAGTTCAAATCCAGCCGAGTTCAATATTGCATTTTGCCCTTTCAGAGATTGATAAAATAAAGCATGAGTAAAGCAGTATCAATCTTTCAGAACTGGCTAACTCTGCACCTAAACCAGAAATAATAATAATAATTATTATTATTATTACTACTGACCAATAACTCTATGATATGCTGTTTCAAATATGGTTCCTCCAACAAGATGTCAGGAACATTGACAAGATAAATGAAAATATGCAAACACATGCTAAATATCGGTAACAACTGTTTGGTACAGTGTCTAAATTTTATGCAGTTACTTGGTGCAACATTTTAATTGGTTTCAGTGTCTTAATTTGGACCAGTGTTTCATTTTGGTACAACACATCTCGTTTAGTTCATTTTTAATGTTGGAACTCAAAAGTAGATAAAGCTATAAATAATGGCATTGCTTAGTATCTTCATTTAGTTCAGGCAGTTGTTTGCTGCAATATTTCAATTAAGTATAGTGTCTCATTTGTTCAGTTACTTGGTGCAATGTTTCAGCATGTTATTAACTACCCTCACTTTCTTTTTTCACTTTTGGTGTGATGGTGAATAATTTTGCATTTTCTTAATTTTCCTCACTCTCATTCTCTCTCTCACACACACACACAATCACACGTCTGTGTGTGTGTAGGTGTGGAAGAATGAGTGAGAGACAGAGAAAACTCACATCTTCCTGTAGACGACTGAAAAGGAAGCAGATATCCCTTCCTCTCAAAGCATTAGACATTTAATCATCTGTTCATAGATATCTTTAACAAAGAAAACTTTGGTTAATTACTTCTTGATCAATCACAATACATATGTGCTGTAATCTTGTAAAATTGCATTAAAATTTAAAAACAGCTTTTGTTCTTCAGATACATGGAATAGCTGTGTGGTTAAGCCTGCTTCCCAACCACATAGCTCCATGTTGAGCTCTGTTGAGCAGCACTGTGGGCAAGTGTCTTCTATTATAACCCTAGGTCAACCAAAGCCTTGCGAGTGAATTTGGTAGGCAATCATTTACAAACACACACAATTATATCTGTGTGTGTGTATTTGTGTTCCTGTAACTTAGTGGCACAGAGGAAGAGACTGATAGAATAAAAGATGTATTGGGATTGATTTCTCAACTTAACCCTTCAAGGCAGTGCTCCAGCATGGCCACAGCCCAATGAATGAAACCCGTAAAAGATAAATAAATTAAAGTATAACATACAGCAAAGGTTGAATCAAGGATAAGATTAATGATGACTTGTGTTTGTATGAATATTTGCATGTGTGTGTGTGTCTATCCCAGTATGTCATAAAAGAACTAAAAGGAGTGATGTCAGGAAAGGCATTTGGTTGTAAAACACTTCCTCCAAAAAAGTTCCATCCAACCCATGACAGCATGGAAAAGCAGACACAAAAACAATGATGACAATGGACAAACTAAACAATTGAAAAACAAAATAGATCCAAACACCACCAGAAAGCAGGATGTGCTAAGCTGTTTTGTAATTAGGTATAATTATTTTAGCTATGGAAAATTGAAGATGTCTAAAGTAAGGTTTTATAGAAATTTGATGATATCCAAGAATAGACAAGCTAAAAAAAAAAAAAAAGATAAAAGTAGAAAGCAAGTCTTGTATTGTAATTCTATGGTATAACTATTTCTGCTGTAGAAATTAAAAAACAGGTCTGGTCAATGAATCAATTTAGTGTGTGTGTGTGTGTATATATATGAACACATGTTTAATCCATCCTTACTAGTCCATAGTTCTATATTCTTTTTGTCAGACTAATGATTATGGATTAAAAACTCATCATTGAGTTTTGTATTCTAAAGTGTCCAGATAGCTTTGAACTTGTCCACCCCATTGTGGGGTGGCTTGGTATTAGGAAGGGCGCCAGCTGAAAAAACAGCTAAAACAGACACTGAAGCCTGTGCAGTCCTCTGCCTAACCAGCTCCTGACAAACTGTTCAACCCATGCTGGTGTGGAAAGTGGATGTTAAATAATGAGGAAATATATATATATATATATATTGGTTGTGACTTGAAGATTTGGCTGCTATTTCTAGCAGAGTGATCAAAATTTGATAGAGAACAAGAAAAAGTTTTCTCTTTCCTTCTTACTTAATTTTCTTTCATACTGTTATATAAAAAGAAAAAAATTAGTTTGTAATCATGTTCACAACATGAAAGAGCTTTTTCTTCACTATTTCCTGGATTTCATTTATACACACATAGGTAAGAATACGTTTCTTTCCATAATTAGCTGAACACTGAAAGTAGTTTTTATAGAAGGTAAGCTCCCTGCACGACATGGTCTATTCATTGAATTGTATGACCCAATTTCAGACTCCAGCTAAAGCCATTTCAACTTATACTCATGGTGTCAAACAAAAGGGAAGGAAGTTGAGGTAGACAACAAATAATTTTAAGCGATATAGAGTCAATAATCTTGTATTCAACATTCCAAAGTCTGAAGTAAGAAAAGTACCATAAATACAAAATTCCTGAAAGCACTGGGAAAGGTTTAAAAAAAAGAAAAAGAAAAAAAATGGTGAATTTTGTATGTGAGCATAAAACTAACATGTAAATAGTGAAAGCTGCGTGTAGCTGTGCTTTGTGTGGCTGACATACTTAAGATTTGCTTTGATGAAAAGCAAAACATTTCCAAAGTTAAACTGTTTGTTACATGTCATGCAAAACTGGACTAACATCAGATTTATGTAAAATTACTTTCACACTATGTATAAGCTGTATTATGAGATATAAATAAATATTTATTTAGACCATGCCCTTATGCTTAAATTGCATTCTATAAATGCAAATATAGAATAAGTCAGAAGATAGTATGTAAAAATTTATATATATATATATATATATATATATATATATATATATATATATATATATATATATATATATATATAAACAGACATATATATGTTAAAATATGCATGCATGTGTACACACACGCAGACTATCAGAGTTTTCCAAAACTGCCTGCATGCCAAATATATAGAAGCATTTTACTTTTGAACTTAAATGATTAATTTCATGAGCCAAAGAAAAAACCCAACAAGCATGCAAAAGTTATTCAATAGTTATAAAGTTAGACTTTTTTCCGTTCAGAAAGAAAAATATTTTTTAAAACTTCTAAACATAATTGCAGTCTACACCTTTAAAAAAGCCTCCCAAAAAGTAACACTAAAAAACGGTCTTTAAAAAAATTTGCCTTATTAAGAAAGTTATGAGGAAACCAAGCCAGCAGGGTGGGGTGCAAATAAACTGCAGGTATATCCCAATATGTATTGCTGGAAATCTTAATTAAAAAGTATGCATTATCAAGAAAATTATGACAAAATGAAGTTAGTGAAAACACTAAGTTACTGTCATGACATGTATATGTATTGTCTGTGTGTGTGTGAAGGCATGTGACTTAGTGGTTAGTGTGTTGCACTCACAATCACTAGATTGTGGGTTCGATCCTGGACTGAGTGCTGTGTTGTGTTTTTGAGCAAAAACACTATTTCATATTGCTCTGCAGGTGGGAGAGTGACAGAATTGTTGACATTCCAGCAGAAATGCTCCATAGTATACTTTCCAGCTCTTTACATTCTGAGTTCAAATCCCACCTGTCAGGAGAAGGCAATGGGGAAGCCATTCTAGTATTCATCCGAAATCTAGTCATGGTATTTTCCAAGTTCTTGTAATGTATTTATCTGTGGTAGGGTGTGGCAGATTGCATAGTGGATGCTGTAGATTCACATGCACAAGACCTGTCCAAGGGCAGCTCACCGCTAGACATACATACATACATATATATACACACACATATATGCACACATACATACATTTTTGTTTTCTTTTTGGAAGGCACATCCCAAATCTAGTCATGGTATTTTCCAAGTTCTTGTAATCTACGTAACTGTGGCAGGCTATGGCAGGTTGCATAGTGGGTGCTGTAGGTTCACATGCACAGGACCTCTCAAGGGCAGACCACCGCTAGACATACATACATACATACATATACACAAACACACACACTTTTTTTCTTTTTGGAAACCACATATAACTTAATAGTATGTTAATATTAGGTTGAAAAACTTTTGGACAGAAAAAAAAAGAATCAAAGTGTGTCCATACAACTCAAACCTACACCTTTATCATTTACAACTGCAAAGATATACTATTCAAATGAAAAATTAAAATTTAATGTTCTTTCAAAACAACTTATAAATTCTTATGATGTCAGCAGAATATATGTGTGTGTATAATATAGTGAAGGCGCATGGTTCAGTGGCTAGAGCATTGGGCTCACAATCACGAGATAATGAGTATGATTCCCAGACCAGGCTATGTGTCATGTTCTTGAGCAAGACTCTTTATTTCACATTGTTCCAGTTCACTCAGCTGTAGAAATGTGATGCAACATCACTGGTGCCAAGCTGTATCAGCCTTTGCCTTTCTTTTGGATAACATTGGTGGCAGGAAGAGTGGAGGCCTGTATGCATGGGCGACTGCTGGTCTTCCATAAACAACCTTGTCCGGACTTGTGCCTTGGAGAGGAACTTTTTAGGTGCAATCCCATAGTCATTCATGAGTGAAAAGGGTCCTCTTCTACATACAGAAGCACAGATGTACATATACATGAATGCACTACAGAGGTCGGCAGCATTATATTGGTGCTAAATATGTAGAACATTCTCGTCTTGTTGAATATGAATGACTTAACATATGTTATTATATGGTTATGTAAATATGGAAGTAGAGAATAAAAGATTACTTAGAAATGAAGGTGGGAAGAATGCTTTAGTTATTGCGTACTATATAACTGTTCATTAAAGTTTCCATTAACATACTTTCAGTTTGTATCTCTACAAAATTTTTTGATGAAAAAAGATGCAACAATCTTGAGCAAGTTATTCAATGGATAATGTTACTCACTTTGTTAATTATGTGCAAAATAATTTTTTTCAGCTTAGGTGTTTGACAGTGTGTATGTGTCATTACACACACATACACACATATATATATTACACAAATATATGAAGGTGTATGTGTGTGTATGCATGTATTTATGTGCATGCATGTGTATTTACACACAAACACACACACACAAAGAAAACCATATACATAATGCTTTCATTGAAAATAGAATTCAAAAGACATTATATACAATATCTATCAACAGTTGAAATGGTCACAGGTTGTCAAACTAAAAGTTGCATTACAAAGTACAATAGAATTTTAAGTTTAGGGTGAGGGTTAGAGACTAAGGATTTAGGATTTAGTTGCAGACTGGAAAATAGAGTTTAGAATAAGGAATATGGTTATGATTATAGTTTCAAGATAGTTGATAAGAATTTAGGTTTATGATTAAAATTAACTCCTTAGCATTTAAAGCGGCCATATCCAGCCAAAATATTCTATTTGCTTTATGTTCAAATAGGACAGATCTGATCTCTTACACCTATCCTACAATGTCATTCTACAAATAAACAATCACATCAGTGAAATCTCGAAGCTATGAGATAATGCATGATTAATTCAAAACAATGTGAATACATAAGTGTTACATTTGAAAGAGCAACCTGAATGCTAAAGGGTTAAGGAACCAGGTTGTTATAGATAGAAAGCTGAAATTGTGTTAAGTCTTTGTACATATGCAGAGATCAAAATGAATTTCTAAGTGTTTTATTTTTCTTATAAAACATAAAGAGGATATAGAATCAGCAAGGATACAAAGGAAATTGCAATTCTTCAAAATAAATATTTTTAAAAATTGCAAAAAGAAATTTTTTGGCCCCTTCCTTTTCTTCATTTCAGCACACACAATCAACTGCAATTTTCCATTTTATGATTATTTTTGTATTTCCTGCTTCTCACTTGTTTTAAACATGTGAGAATACCATGTAGAGTAGAAATTTTTCCAGAAATCCTAATTTTTTAATTCTCATTCTTAAATGTGTATGATTTCATAAATTTTGTATGTGTATGTATACAACAGACAGACAATGATTTTCTAGCTAAAGCACCTCTGCTATACCATCTCAACATCTATTCAGTTACAGCTCCCCAAGATAGGCAGTGAAGGCAACCCATCAAGAAGACTTGTAACTGAATTAAGAACCAACACATTTCAAAAGAGACACTGTAGAACCTGACAGAAAGGCTCGTTAGCGCTGTGCACAGTATTGGGATGGTTAGGTGGAGACATCATCTGACCATGTGCAAGAATACGATCAACTGTCAACAAGAGATTGCACACTTAATTCAAGAGGTAGAGAAATAGACCTTGAGGACTAACCAATTCAACATCAGACTATCAGAGTTGCAATTACAGAAGTTAGCAGTCTGTGCAGTAGTGAATTTAATTCCTTCAAATGCTTGAAAGGCCCTGTAGGAGTAGTTGATAGCTTCTGTTACGAAGACAATCTAATCAGCAGCGAATGAGTCTGAAAGCATAATAACCAGAATAAAGACAAGGTGGAAAAAGTTCAGAGAGCTGTTACTTCTGCTGGCAACAGTGGGGAGGTGGGGGGTGAAGGAAGAATCTCTCTCCAAGCAAAGTATAAACTGTATGTTTCAATATGTATGAAGTGTAATGCTGCATCATAATGAAATGTGGGAACTGAATGCAGACAACATATAAAGGGTAGAGAGAAATTATATATCTGTGGGCTAATGCATAGGGTTTTGGATACACGATCATGAGATTACAGGATTGATTCCTAGTAGGGATGGTGCTAAGTTTCCTTGAGCAAGGTACTTTGTTTCACATTATTTCAGCCTACTCAGCAGGAAAATGAATAACAGTAGGGTGCTGTTGCAGCCCTCTTTCTCTAAAGCTTCCACATCCTTGACATTTTGCTGATCCAAGGGTAGGATCAAAAGAACATCTAAATCTGCTTGCCAGTACACAAGCACTTAAAACAATTAGCAGTATGGTGCATACTACTACATTACATTTGCCTGCAAGTAGCAGCCATAGTTTTGTGTGCACACACACACACAAAGTATATATGTGTAAATACAATAGGTGAAATAATTTAAAAAATATCATGCTTGTGTGTATGTGTGTATGTATGTAAAGTTTATACTTTAGCTCCTATGCATGCTTCACCATTATGGTTATGTGGAGTCCAGCAATAGGCTTTTCAAGTGCATTTAGATGCTCAACCACAACATATCATCAGGGAATACTTTATTTCATTAAATTACAACACACACAACTTGTGTGTGTGTGTGTGTGTGTGTGTGTATAGGGTGGTTCAAAAGTCACAGCAGAGTCTAAGAGTTTAATAAATTTGTTTTAATTACATATTTTTATTTATAATTCACAAAATGTAACTCTTTACTCCTAATATACATATATTTCCTCTGTGTGTGTGTGTGTATACATATTATATATATTGTATGTGGTGCTAAGTTATCATAAATTTAAAACAGCATAAATGAATTAACAACACCTTTGTGACTTTTGGGTCACCCTGTGTGTATGCGTGTATAATATATATAATTTTATAAATGTTATGAGGTGGTTTTTTAATGGGAATTAAATCATTAAATATTGGCTGGGGTTTTTTTTTCTCGATAAGAATAAAAGCAAATTAAATTTGTGGTGGGGAGACATTAATGCCTCCCTGAATCTGCAAATTACTAACATTCACCTAAACAGGGTAGGTTTCATGGTAGAAGAGGCACTATGACTTTTGTAATGCAGGTGTGACATGGGGCTAACACACTCCACCCAGCTATAGAAAATACATTTCAATGCATATCAGGTGGTAACATAGTTGCATCCTGATTTTCAACAGGTAACAAAGAGGATTCACAGATTAAATATGCAGCAGGTGTGTGTGTGTGTGTAACAGAAACACCGTCAGCTGCTCTTCCCATAACTTATCACACCCTATGCAATTCATTAATCATGTTTACACAAGCTACCCTAACTCAGCCAATTATAAACAGCCAAATTTCCCTCAGATCACACATAGCCATCTTACTTTAAATAATGTGTGTGTGTGTGTGTGTGTGTGCAAACAAGATAATTTATATTACACGAGCTAGCCAAAAACAGTCTATAAAAGAAACCCACATAAAATAATTAGCAATATGCATACATTTAGCAGCAGAGTATAAAGATAATGAGAGTAAGAACAGTAAAATGACAGTGATTGGAAGGATGAGGTATTTATCCTAGAATATTATTGTAATCAAGCATGAGATTTATTTATTATACAAAATGGTTATATCCATTCCGTGTCACCTTATACAAGTCTTTTGCATTATCATCCAAATAAGGTGGTGAGCTGGCAGAATCATTAGCACACCAGGCAAAATGCTTGGTATTTTGTCTGCCTTCACATTCTGAGTTCAAATTCCACTGAGGTTGACTTAGCCTTTCATCCTTTCAGGATCGATAGATTAAATACCAGTCAAGTACTAGTTCTGATGTGATTGACTTACCCCACTCCTACCAAATTTCAGGCCTTGTGCCTATAGTAGAAAGGATTACCATCCAAATAACTATTTCTTACAGCAGCACCTTCAAAGATACATATTTCTTTGCAGTATGAGACTATACTGTGGAATCCAATACTAGTTACTTTCAAGGCCAAGAAACAGAAAAATGGGATAATTTCCCTGAAATTATCCCACTTCAGTGGAAGTACAACTATTATCTGCAATGACATTTGAAGGGAAGGGTTAGATAAACAGTTACGGAAATGCTTAATAAATATCACAAAGACAGCACAATTTGGCCATTATGCGTTCAATTCAAGGGTCATTCACGAAGTAGCTTGACAAACTGTAAGAACAAGGACATCACCCCCCATCCAAATAAGGGAGTGTAACATTGGAAACCTATAGATTAAAGAAGACATCTCAAAAATGTAAAACCATTCATTTAAGTAGCTTGAATTGAATGATGTGCATATATTATCTGACCCAATTCTTTACACACACCTCAAATTCCACATCCTTTTACAATCTTAAAACCACATGAAACTAAAATACCAAAATATTTTTCTCTTCTTTTTAATGTTCTATCTATATTGTTATAGCTTTCTATTATATACAGATTTTGTATATATTTATTGAATTTTTATGAGGAAAAGTTAGCAGTGACTATCAGTGTGATGATGGCTAGTAAGCAACAACTCAAAAAGTGTGTTATGAGTCCACAAGTGGATGAAAGAAAAACTGTATGAACTTATTTAAAAATAAGCTACTATCGGAAGACAACTTCTGATGGACATGTGTGAGTGCATACAGAAAATAACAAAAGTTTGCTAGTGAGCAAAGGTTTAAGATGCCTGAAGAAGACAGTTTAAGAAATCAATGTTCATAATATTCAGTTTGTGGTGACAAAATGCATGTGAATAAAATTTATAACATAATGCAAGCAGAAGGAATGCTCAAAAACAAGATTCTGTATAAAGCAGATATGCGTAAGTTGTGAATGCATCTAGCTGATCAACACAGTGCTTAGTGGCAACAAGAACAAAAAATGTGATAGTTTTCTCTATTTATAACAAGGGGGAGGATCAAATCAGCTTCCTCAAATGAAACCTGCTGAAGGACATTTGATATTCTGCTCACAACAACAGAATGGACATACTAATTGCAAAAATGAGGCTATGTATGGTTGCTGAGTGTCTGTGAACCAAGTGTGCTCTTAAATAAATCTGGCAATGTGATTACTGAATGCCTAAGTAAAAGCTAGACAGCAATGAATGTAGCCGAATAGCAAGGGTTCTGAACTTTCTCTATTGATTGTAATCAGAATTAGATCCTATACACTGACTTTTAAAAAATTATGTATGAAGGCAGTGTAGCATACAGCAAGTATATATAGTGATATGGTTAAGGTACAAATTAAGTTTTAATCTACATGAACCAGAGAGCAGATCTTTAGACCAAAAGAAAGAAAGGAAGATTAATACAGACAGCTACCTTTAAATCTAAAATGTCTAAGTTTTCAACTGAAGCTAACATATTTTGATTAGTTGACATTCAAAGAATAAATGAAGAGTGCTTTGCTTCCAAAACAAAGAAGAATTAATATAGTAATTTTTAACAACAATTTCTACAACTTTTTCACAAGATCCTAAGACCAGACTTGCTTGTATGCTGTTGACCTAGTTTTCACAGTTGAGTCTTCCACAAAACCTCTTGATTCTAGGCTCTACTTCCAAATTCATAAGGACTTTTGCTACCACCAACGAGGGTGCCACATTCAATATGAAGAAGAGTAAATAGGAGCTGAGAACTGTGCAAATGTTTACAGGTACACAAGAGATGCAGCAAGGACACTGCATCTCTTTGATCATAGGTCCATTTGATCAAGGGTGTTTTTGAGCTATTATTGATCATAAGACCAAGTGACTGGGATTGATCTAGAACTAACATGTTATCTTTCATTCCTAAGTGTATGCCAAATAACTCAGAAGTAACACACGATGGGTTTTAAGAGAACATATGATCAACTGTGAAAGAAACAAGTCTCTCTTCAATATCATGTTCTAAAAAAGCTTGCTAAAGCCAACACATTTTAAAGTTTCACGGTTTCAAAAAACTGTACATATTTTTTCAGTAAAGCACAAACTGTGAGTAGAACTTGGAATTAGTATCAAATTGTCTTTTGATACTAGGCACCAGTCACTCTTAGAGAATTTAATTGAAGACTACAAAGAATATATATATAATCTCAACAGCTAAATCAGAAACAATACCATTTATTTAAGTTTTTTGATAGAACTTTCCCATTTAGTAGCTACAAGTTCGCATACAACTATCCTTTACAGCAATTCACAATGTGATGGCATATATTAAAAAAGTTTTTGATAAACATGCACCATTTTTATATGATGACTTTCATAATACAGATGCTGATATAGAACATGTGAATGAAATAACAATAAGAAGAATTACTGCTGAAATCAGAGTTACAAAAACGAATGCTAACATATGAAATTGCTTTGTTTGATATAATATCAGCTCCATTAGCTATTATTGCACAATATTTTCATGGAGATTCTATAAATTATGAGCTGATTAAGAGAATTAGCCTTGAAAACATGTCTGGAAAAGACAGAGCTGACTGTTGTCAAATGTTTTGTGAAAGACAAATAGATTTGTCAGAAGTAGCTTTGGTTATGCATGGTAGTGCTCCTATTATGGTAGGCAGACATGTTAGTTTTGTGAAGCAATTTACAAAAGCTGTCAGTTTCTCTCTATTGTATATATATATATATCAAGAAGTACAATGAGAAAAAATTAAGCCTTAAAGATTCTGATAGTATAAGTGTTGTGAAAATGTAATTTTGATAACTGTGTTAGGAAGGGCATACAGCTGTAGAAACCATGTCAGAAGAGACAATGGAGCTTGGTGAGGCCCCTGGCTTTACCAGCTCCGGTCAAACCGTCCAACCCATGCCAGCATGGAAAATGAATGTTAAATAATGATGCTATGGTTTTGCATAAACAAGAATTTAATTTACTGTTGAATCAGTTTCTAGTAGAATTCAAAGAGTTAGAGAAACAATAATTTATATAATACAGAACTGGAGTCATAAATTTTGAAGAAAAATCTTATATGGACCCCAGTTGAGAACTGCTGCTGTAAATCTCGAAAAGGGGTTAGGTAGCTGAGTTTATAGAAGGTTATCTTGTTAAGTTGCTTTAGATAGTCACTAATTTATTTTTAATTTGATGTGCCTTAGATTTTTTTTTGAACTAGTAAACCAAAGACATTCCTGGTCTTTTATAGTATTTTTGTAATCATTTCATTTACATGTGTTTACAGACTTTAGATTAAAATAGTCTTTTTTTATTTCAGTTTATAAGTTTTGTCATGTCTAATCATTTGTAGCTTCTTTAATAAATAATATAAAAATGTCACAATAGTATAGCTATAACCTTTAAACCCAAACAGGTTTGGGTTACTAAAATGTAGACTAAATGATTCATATTAGCAATGTAAGTCGTGAGCTACCAATCAATAAAAGAAATATATATTAGTCTAATTACAAATAGAGGACTTGCAGTCAGTGATACTATAAAGTGGTGAGTCAGAATCAAAGGTTTAGCACAGCCCTAATAAAATGCCATGATGAAGCAGATTTTACAGAGTTTGAAATTAGAGGCATTTATTTTGTATGGTTAGATTTAAGAAATGTGGAAATGCAGTTAATCAACCTCTAATCCAATCAATACAATCCTATTTGGAAGCATAAATTCATTGCACCGAGATCTGATTTGGAACATCAATGTAGTACACGAGTGATCATGAACATTCAGACTTTGAACTTCTGCTGACGGTGTGTAATGGCATTACAAAAAAAGGAAAAAAATTTGGTGCTCTTAAAAATTGTTGTACAAGCAACCCTAAGCGCTTTCTCGTTAATGTGAGAAATGTGTGAAACATTCTCAGCATTACTATAGAACATAAAAGCAAAAGTAAAAACAATGAATGATAACTTAATGCAATTAGTAAACATGTATATATAAAAGAATCATATCTATGAAGTTCTTTTATTTAAAAAAAAAAAAATCTTGACTTGAAGGAGATCCAGTATACACATACGTGTGTTTGTGTGTATACATATATACACACACATATATACACGTACATACACACATAAATGGGCTTAAATATACAGATACGTGTGTGCACACACACATGTGCATGTATGTATACATACATTAAAAGATACAAGTAAATAGAAATGGATCTTCCAAGAATATCACAATATTCATGTAATGAAAACAGATGCACACACACACAGATCATTGACTTTTGGCCTTGAAGTGCTTAATGAATCACTTCAACTTAACCACAGCACACTTGTTGCAGTTTGTCAACTTATATCAATCACTATTTCTTTACCAGCTAAGTTTCAGGATATAAAGGAATACAAACAAAATAAGGCCAGCAGGTTTTAGTTAGTAGTATGACTATAAATAAACTCACATGTACATACATGTGTGCAAAGATGAATATGTGTTTACATGGTTTTAATTGGTATACAATAAAAGGAAAAAGAAAAAAAATGGAAAAAGTGCTCAATACTGTGAAGTTCAGTGAAATAACATTTATTCAAAGCCAAGTCTGCATGAGTCACAAGTTGGACTTTCTAGTTCCAGATGACTCACATACACTCAGCATTGAATATACACACACACACACACACCACAATAGGCTCCTGAGTAATTTCCAGCCTGCATATCCTATTCTCATAGTATTTGTCGACCTGAGGATTATAAATGAAGATCCACTTGTCCAACATCCTAAACCCAGAATGGTGGGAATGAAAAGCAAAGAACCATGCTTGCACACACACACACAATTATGATTTTAATTTCATTTCCACAAATGTGAAAAGCGCACAAGTAAATAGTAAATCACACATGCCACAGTGCACCTGATTAACAGATCCTGTCTTCACCTGCTACTGCGTTACAGCGCAGTAAGGCTGACCTCCCATATCTAACTGACAGTAGCTACTGGATCAACTACCTATAAGTTTATTACAATGCTAGGTGTGCAAAAAATATGGCTGTGTGGTAAGAAGCATGCTTCCCACCCACATGGTTCCAGGTTTAGTCCCATTGTGTGGCACCTTGAGCAAGTGTTTTCTACTATAGCCTCGTGCCAACCAAAGCCTTGTGAGTGGATTTGGTAGACGGAAACTGAAAGAAGCCCATTGTGTGTGTGTGTGTGTGTGTGTGTGTGTGTGTGTGTGTGTGTGTGTGTGTGGTGTGTGTGTGTGCCTTTGTCAACTCCACCAACACCACCACTTGACAACCAATGTTAGTGTGGTTATGTCCCTGAAACTTAGTTTGGCAAAAGAGACTAATAGAATAAGTACTAGGCTTATAAAAAGTAAGTCCTGGGGTTGATTTCTTTGACTAAAAGCAGTGCTCCAGCATAGCTGCGGTCAAATGACCAAAACATGTAAAAGAGTAATTGAAATTTATTCTTAATGAAATGTAAACAGAAAACAATAATTTAATGAGTGAGACCTACTGAGTTGATGCCAACAGTGATTAATGATATAAACAAGAAACACTTATGTCTCTTCATTTATAGATGATCCTTACCACTGCTAAACAATATCTTGAAGACACAAATTGAAAACTAAAAAGCAAAATTTTAGAAAAGCCATTGTAGGTTTATAAAATGGAAGAAACAATAATTGATTTACGGAAGCCTATCAGTTATGTGATAAGACATTACATGCAAACATATACAAATAACTACGTCTCACTGTCAAAAGTTGAAAAATAAATAGAATAAATGTTAGGAGAGAGTAAGAAGACACTTGAGTATAAATCAGGGTTGGCCAACCTGTGGCCTGCAGACTTTTATCTTGTGGCTCACTTGATACTTTTTTTAAATGGGTTTATTTAAACAAACATGTTTAGAATTTTATCAAAAATTAAAGATTGTAATGAAAAGTAAAAAGGAAAGATACTACTGTTTTTTCAATGATAATAATTTAATGTTGAATCATTCATTATTGTAATGATAGCATGAGAAAGCAAAATGCTTTCAATTCTGTCAATATACAAGCAGCCTCAAAAAACTTTGTGATTAAATTGGCCCGCAATGTAATGAGAGTTAGCCACGTCTGGTATAAATCAATCACCTTAAAACAAACACCGAAAAGCTATTGGTGAGAAACTCTAGCGTCAGAAAAAATCTAATGCAGTGGTTCTTAACTGGGGTCCATGCAACAAAATAGTAAATTGAAGATCCACAATAGTATTTTAAGGGCCAATGAAAAGATTTTGCTTTAGATGTATGTATTGGTATTTATTGCAAGAAACAGCTGGGTTTCTTTAACATTTTACATAGTTCAACCTACACAAGTTAAATAGGAATTTTGAAAGAAGTTTCAATAAAGCTAGTCTTTAAACATTGAATGGCTATAGTAATCAAAGGGGCCCATAAGTAAAAAGTGGTTGAGAACTGATCTAGAAGGGAAAATAATTAGCAAGATATCTGAAGGGAAAATCACAAAGTTTCCTTCTTAGCAAGATACTGATTAATTCTGGAAGCAAATCTGCAGTGAGGGAAAGAAAGCTTAACTGGGAAGCTGGATAGAATAATCCTGAAAGAAACTGTTCCTACATTACACAAAAAGCATACAGGATAATAGTAATAACACTGAGCTTTGACAGAAAAATGTTCAGAATATAGAAGCACCCAAGACAGTCTTGATTGCAGGCTACATGTTAAGAAGATAAAACAAGTGCATCTGGAGTATCCTAGTGTACCAGTGACCTTTACCACCAAGCTCTCAATGGAATATAAGTGTACCAAGCTGGTTGGTTGGCACTGGCAAAAACAAGTCTATCACTTGAAAAAAAAAATTCATAGGTGCAGGCGCGGCTGTGTGGTAAGAAGCTTGCTGCCTAACCACATAGTTCTAGGTTCAGTCCCACCTCATGGTACCTTAGGTATCTTCTACTATAGCCTCAGGCCGAACAAAGCCTTGTGAGTGGATTTGGTACACAGAAGCTGAAAGAAGCCCATCGTATATGTGTGTGTCTGTGTTTGTCACACCACCATCACTTGACAACTGATGTTGATGTGCTTATGTCCCTGTAACATAGCGGTTTGGCAAAAGACACTAATAGAATAAGTAGTAGGCTTACAAAGAATAAGTCCTGGGGTCAATTTCTTCAACTAAAACCCTTTAAGGCACAGTCAAATGACTGAAATGTGTAAAAGAATTTAAAAAATGACAGAGCACTTCCAACCAATTACATGCCATAGTTCAATATGTAAAATGTATTCAACCTCTCTGAGACTAATTCCCCTGGATCAGTGTGATGTGTGAAATAAAACATCAGATAGTAATTGCTTAAGCAAAAACTAACTGCAAGAACTTCTTAAAAGATGTTGTATACACTTTCTCTTGATGGTGATGAAAGCAACCACATTGCTGGGAACCTGTACTCATCTGTGTCTTTAGCATGTATTTCAGGGTTACAAGTGTTCCACCTCTTAGCCAGAAAAACCAACTGGAGAGTTTAAAGAGGCACTGAATAACTTCTAATCGAAAGAACTATACTTTTATATGCATGACAGTACAAGAAAAGTTTGATTGCATTCTGGGGCAAATTACAAGTACCTATTTTCTTCAGTTCCCAAATTGTTGATAGGACCTTTGATTTGCTAAAGTTCTAAAAATCATAATCAGGGACAGAGACAATCTAGTTTTGTCTTGGGCCCCGCTTTTTAAAGTTAAATACAGAAATTACATTGTTACTAATAGAATAAAGTATTGCAAGGGTGACAGTCTCTCTGTAACGCCTTTAATTCTTGCTGTGAACCCCTTATTCTTTTCACTCAAGAAATTTGAAGGGTACATAATTAGCTCATAGGAAAACAAGGACACCTGTCTGGCACACAGCTTTTGTGAGGAGGATCTGAATGTATATGCCGAAAATATGAATGGTATGAACAACAGCCTTGACTTGATTGTAAAAAAAATGAGAAAATAAACACTAAGTTAGTCTAGGAAACTCTTTATCAATAGTATGACTATTTTCCACTACCTAACAAAAATATGCTTTAGGTGCCTAGAAAAATCATGATCATTTAACGTCCGCTTTCCATGCTAGCATGGATTAGATAGTTTGACTGAGGACTGGCAAGCCAGAAGGCTGCACCAGGCTCCAATCTGATCTGGCAAGGTTTCTACAGCTGGATGCCCCTCCTAACGCCAACCACTCTGAAAGTGTAGTGGGTGCTTTTTATATGCCACTGGCATGGGGGCCAGTCAGGTGGCACTGGCATCAACCACATTCGAATGATGCCTTTTATGTGCCACTGGCACGTAACAAGGAACATGTGACCAGGGAATGTAAAGAGTAAAGGCCCTTTTTGGTCATGAATGACCATGGGATTAGACCAAAAAGGCTCACTTCTGAGGTACAAGTTTGGGGAAGGTTGTTTGAGGAAGACCAGCAGCTGTCCATACATACCAGCCTCCCCTCTCCATACCACCAATGGGGAAAGCAAAGGCTGATACAGTTTGGTACCAATGACGTCACAACTCCTTTCTACAGCTGAGTAACTGGAGCAATGTGAAATAAAGTGTCTTGCTCAAGAACACAACACAGCCCAGGCTGGGAATTGAACTCACTACCTCATGATTGAAATCCTGATGCTATAACCACTGAACCACGTGCCAAGGAATTTAACACCTGATTAAAAAATATAGTCCTCAAAGTTCTTTGTAAATGAGTAAATCAGCTTACAATACACCTGCTGTGCTAGAACTCATACAAACACCTGGACTATTTGACTCGACACTAGAGGAGATCCAGACAACTGATGTAAAAACCCAAAAACTTAACCACTACCAAGGGAAATTACATAGCTAGACTATAAAGGAACATCAGATAAAAGGCCTTATGCTTTCCAGCACAAAGTCATGACACCTATGACAGTCTCTCTGTCATAACACCAACTTGCTCTCAAGTACTATCCACCACTTAGGAGTAGGAGCCTTTTCCTCACCCTCACCACCCTGTTCTTTTTCTGTGTTGCAAGTTGCTTGGCACCTCACAAGTGGAGGTGGCATGAAAAAAGCACCCAGTATGCAATGTAAAGTTGTTGACAATGAAAAAGGGAATCTGGCCACAGGAACCACACCAAAGCTGATGCTGGAGAACAGCGCAGCCAAATGGCTCCCAAGATTCTTTCAAACTATCCAAGCCATGACAGCAAGGAAAACATCTGTTACATGATAATAATGCATGTGAATACATAGATATACATAGACGCATATGAATAAACATGTGTGTATATATATATATATATATATATATATATATATATATATGCATGTATATATGTATGCATATATATATACATGCATGTATATATGTATGCATCGGCCAGCCGGCAGAAATGTTAGCATGCCAGGCAAAATGCTTAGCGGTATTTCGTCAGTCGTTACATTCTGAGTTCAAATTCCACTGAGGTCGACTTTGCTTTTCATCCTTTCGGGATCAATAAATAAAGTACCAATTTCGCACTAGGGTCGATGTAATCGACTTAATCCCTTTGTCTGTCCTTGTTTGTCCCTCTTATGTTTAGCCCCTTGTGGGTAGTAAAGAAATATATATATATATACATATATATATGTATGCATATATATATATACATATATATGTGTGTGTGTATGCATATATATATGTACGCATGTATACATACACAAATATACCATACATACATATGTATATGTATACATATATACAATCTTGCAACCCCAGCACTCAACCACTTCTATTCCCACACATCTCTTCACAGTTCCTTGCGATCATTCTTCCCCTTCCCAAAGAAATGCAAGTAAACCTGGTAGTTCTTGTACAAGAAACTATTCTACCCCACTCCTGTCCTTTACTTCTTGTCCATTAGAGTAATGCCATACCCGATTACCTCAGAGCTTGTAGGCTTGCAAGCTAGCTGCACAGCAATCTTGCTGATAGGAAGAAAAGAGCAGCTAGCATACATTGTAAAATGGTTGCTGTCAGGAAGGGCACCAAGCTATAGAAACCATGCCAAAGTAGAAAATGGAACACAATGCAGTCCTTAAACCTACTGGATCCTGTCAAACCATCCAACCCATGTGTCAGAAACGAACATGACATTAAAATGATGATGATGATGATGATGTGTGTATACACACACACTTATTTAAATATATGTATATATATATATGCACACATATATACACATATGTATATACATGCACACATAAACACAAACACATCTATATATAAATATACACACAGATGTGTGTGTGTGTGTGTGTGTGTGTATAGTGCCCCAGCATGGCCACAGCCTCGAGGCTGAAACATAAAAGAATAAAAGGATATATACATACACACACACAAATGTACATGTATACATATATAAATACACTTATATGTATATACACACGTATGCTGAACCAAAATGGATCGTCAGAGAAGACTAAAGTGGAGCTCTAATCAGTAGCAGTCATCTATTTGTACACAAGAAACACTAAATATCTGTATATTACACACACACATATGTACAGTCATATATATATGTACATACATTCATACACACACATCCATAGTTATACACACATATGCATGAGTAGTGATTACTCTATCTTCACAGATGTTTGCCATCTCCTCGTGCTTCCTCATTGTCAACATTTCTGACTTTCCATCCATGACCTCTCAGATGACTATTCAGTCCTCCTGCAGACGTGCATGACTAGAAGCTTAGGTGACAGATGAAAGCTGTAACATACTGTGCATTTTCAACTGGCAAAGTCTGCACATATCACCACAGGACTTTCAGGTGATGGTATTATGAGGTCAGTGTAACAAGGTATCTGTACATCACTGGATTATACTGATAAATATGTATACAACACGAGTACCATTCTCTGAGTGAATGACTAATACCAAATGATAGGCTGAGACAAGATAGCCAGTTATCATGTGAAACCACAAGTTTTACATTAGTGTGTCCCTCTCCTTGAAGGATCCTTCACTTCGGTGTTTCTACTGTATGCCCTGGGACCAACCAACCATATATACATATATGAATGCACTATATTTTGATGTGTATAAGGAAGCCCCTAATTTGGGGGTGGGGGCTTAAAATTTGGAAAAAGGTTTTGTAAGGGATTATGATTCAATCCATGCATAAGAAACTCCCATATTTTTTTTAACCTAATTTTTGACAAAAAAAGGGCTCCTTATACACATTAAAATATGGTATATACATATACACATATATATACAAACATACATGCACACAAACACAAATTCAAATATATATATTATCAGACTCCAAATAGGCTGGTATTGGTCTGCATTGGCAAGACTTATTATATAGTAAAAACAATAAAAATAGTATAATGAATTGTTGTGAAGAGTGGAAAATCCAATGTTTCTTCAGGGAAACTAATGAGTAAGAACAGAGTTTTACATACTTTAAGAGAAAAAAAAAACATGGCTGCAACTGGAAAGAGCAAGACGTGAAAAGAGAAACTGTGAGAAAGTAGAGGAAAAATAAATGGCATAAGGAGAAGCAGGAGGCAAAGTTGAGACTGAAGTGAAGGGAAAAGATAAGGCGAGAACAAAGTTGAAGTGTAAGAGAGGGATTAAGGAATATAAGAAAAAAAATGTTAATTTAAACCTGTTGGGGACATGGAACCAAATTCGAATATAAAATAATGTTCTCTCCATTCTGTTGAGAATTAGAAATCATGGCACATGGCAATGTAATGTATAGATAAGTGAGTGATGGAATGGCCCATAGTACTGAATCGGGAAGCAACAGGTTGGCCTGAATACGCAGTTATAATAGGAGTATGCTTCAGATAGGCTCCTGAAAGAGATCAGCAATGTGTCGACCTGTTTCCCCAATGTAAAGGACACCCCAAAGTTTTGCTTCCCAGACCCCGGTCGAACCGTCCAACCCGTGTTAGCGCGGAAAACGGACGTTAAACGATGATGATGATCTGTGTGACAAAGCATTTCTCACGCTTAAGTGTGACTAAGGCACTGTTTCTCCTACAACTTTTTGTTCACTTATGAAACTCATGTAGTCCTGCACTCCTTACCAGTTGCAACCAGTGTTTTTTTTTTTTTTAACTTAGCCAATGTAACACTGCTGTCACTCAATTTCTTTCCTTCAACTTTCCTTAAAGAAGACTATCCAAAACATTGGATTTCAACTCCCCATAACAAGCTCATACAATTTTTTTCATATATATCTGTATCTTTTACTTGTTTCATTCATTGAACTACGGACATGCTGGGGCACCATTTCAAGAACTTTTAGTTGAATAAATCAAGCCCGATACTATTTTTTTTTAAAGCCTGGTACTTATTCTAAACTGCTAAGTTACAGGGATGTAAACACAACAACCAGTTGTCAAGCAGTGGTGGACATCCTCAGACACAGACATGCACACACACACAAACATATATATATATACACACATGTACATATACAAACACACAAATACATATGCATATGTATGTATAAATTAAAACCCAAAAGTTCAGTGAAATTAGCATAAGGATAGGAAAATCCAAAGTTTCAAACAGAACTTCTTAATAGAAAATTTCTCTTTCAAATGTTCCTCAAATAAAAGGCAGTTTGAAACTGGATTTTTTACTCATAACTACATAACTATTGTTGATGTAAACACCTCTTTGGGGTGATTTTGGTCTATATATATATGTACACATGCACAAACCTACTTACATAAATATACACACAAACAAAACCTACCCACATAAACATACAGATGCATGTATATATATATATACATACACACACACACATTTTTATTATAAATCAACCTGGTCCTAAATTTCTGAGATATGAGCAAATGGTCGTTTTGATGAGTGGTAATATTAATATTTGTATATCCAATATTGAGCAATATCAGTTTACGCTTTTTCAGATGCTGAAAACTGTCTCATAAGCTCCTTACTCACTTCTCCCATTCTACCTACAAATTAAGTGCAGCCCCAATGTAGGTCATGAGTGATTGTAGAAATGTTAGAACAGTAGCATGTAGGCATGTTGTGTGCAAGAGGTAAGATGGAGTGGAGTCTCAAGAAGGCAATACAGATAGTAAGGTGTATACGAGTGGCACTTTTAGTAGTGAATGGATAGGCTAAAGTGGTAAACAGTGTGTGATAGTATACTTAAGTTTAGAGTATTTTTGGAAAAAACAAAAGTCACTTTAATCTATACCTATGTTTCTCAATCAGGACTGCCAAGCAAAAGGACTTTTTATTATACCCTTTTGCAGACTACCTGAATGAAGAATATCAGTAACTTCTATGGTCATACTGGCAGCATCCAGAGTGATTCTGTGGTACACATGTAAGCAATGTATTTGACTCTAGAAATGAGGAGGGACAAAGTATCATGGACTTCTTCTGAGATACAAATAACCAGATGATCAGTAACACTTTAGGAAACCAGCTAGTCATCTGATCACCTATAAATCTGGTGAGCTCACAAGTTAGACTGACTTCATTCATATTAGAAAGCAGATTGTAAATGCAAAGGCTTTATCTGGTGAAGATTGACCTACTCAGCTTAGGTTAATGGTTAGAGACTTCAGAATCAGAAGGACAGACACACTATTCAGGAAAAGAAAGATATGCAAGATTACAGTTCTTTTGAACAATCAAAGAAGTCTTAATTGATACATTTTATAAGAAAAGGAGGACAGAGAAGGAAATAGCCTAGTTACCTACATTGTTAATCAGACTGTACAAAGGATCTTACCCAACAACTGGTGCAGCTGTATCATAGTCAAAGGGTAAAGGAGATTCCTTAAAGCGAAGTAATTACAGATGTATCAGACTGCAGGCCCAAGGAATGAAACTTACAGAGAGTTATAGCTCAAAAAATTAAGTGACATGCAGTTTGGATTTGCACCAGAGAGAAAAACTACTGATGTCCTTTCTAGTAAGGCAACGGAAAAAAGTATTTAGCTTTCATCAACCTACAAAAAGCCTCTGACAGGGTTCCTCACCCTCTACTACCCAGGTGATTGTTACAGAAGGTAGGAGTGGATGAATGGCCAAGGAGAGTTGTTCAAGCCATGTATGGAGGAGCTGTCAATAAAGTTAACAATGACAAATTTAGAGTGCAGACAGGAAATCACCAGGGCTCAGCTCTGTCTCCCCCTGCTAATCATAGTCCACCGAGCCATAATAGACCAGTCTGTTAGTAGAAACTGCTCTATGCTAATAAACTTGTTCTTAAAGTTGGACTTGCAGTAGAATTAGAAAAGCAAACTCCAGGTATGGAAGCAAAACCTAGCATCAAAGGGCCTTGAACTTGATTTAGGAAAGATCATAACTCTAGCAAGCAGGAAAATAGATAATACACTAATATCTTTGGGGAAAATGGCCCTGTTTGACATGTTGGAAAAGTGGAGATAGAAATTCCATAAAGTATACCAAGTGTACACTTTTGACACACAAGAGTTGCAGTGGAATCACAGGAAGGTTAACTTAGTTTGTTGTAGATGTGCAGGAACAATAATAAACCCTAAGAACACACATGAAATAGAATTTTTGAAATGCTCACGACGTTTCCTCAGAGGTAGATAGTTTCTGCTACCAAAGTGACCTAATTAGCAGTGGAGGAGGATGTTCTGAAAATCTAGTTGCTAGAATATCGACCAGATGGAGAAAGTTCTGGGAACTATGAACTCTTGATAATAAAAGGCTTCTCGCTTTCAGAAAGAAAGGCAGGTTATATGGTGCTTGTGTATGAGCAGTAATAATATGTGGTAGTGAAACATGGGCCATGAATGCAGAGGACATGCAAAAACTAGAAAGAAATAAGCTACCATGCTCTGCTGAATGATCCACATCAATATACATCATCCTTATCATTATCGTCCACCTTCCATGCTGGTATGCCAAAATGTGTATTGAGAGAAAAACTGGGTGTAAGAAGCATTATATGTACAGTGTGCATTGGTATGGATGAGAGCAGTTGTCATTATGTCCATCCTTATATTCCTCAGACCTCAATCTCTGGCACTGTGCATCATCTCCCTATTTCTCAGTCTATCTCTTATTTCATTATACTATTGCTCTACCCACTCTCTTTTATTATGTACCATCTATCACCTCTTCCGCCTGACCAGCCTTATTTTCCTTTGTTTTCTCATACACTGAGATTCACTGTTGTCCGCACCTCCAATCCATATTCACCATTCATTGCATTCATTTTTATCCTCATCTCTTCTTTGTCACTTTCCATTCACACTCTTGCAAATCTACTCACCAAGCCATCCTTAATTCTCTCCTTATCGACCTTGTACCTTGATATTATTCCCTGACGCTACACTTCCACTTTCTCCCTCTCTGTTCAATTAGCCATGTATCTCCTCTACTGCAAGACACTCTCTAGCATACACCAGGCACTAAGACACCTCCCCAATACTGCATATAAGAAGCTTGCTTCCCTGTCATGTGGTTCAAGGTTTAGACCCACTGCGTGGCACCTTGGACAAGTGTCTTATATAACAGCCTCGGACTGACCAAAGGCTTGTGAGTGGATTTGGTAGATGGAAACAGAAAGAAGCCTGTTGTGTGTATCTTTGTGACTGTGTTGTCCCCACCCATCACCACTTGGCAACTGGTGTTGGTATGTTTATGTCCCCATAACTTAGTGGTTCAGCAAAAGAGAATGATAGAATAAGTAATAAGGTTAAGAAATAAGCCTTGGAGTCAAGTTGTTCAACTAAAAGAACCCTTGAAGGTGAACAAGTAAATCTTTTATATATATATGTGTATGTATGTATGTATATATGTCATGTCATCCAGTGTTTTAAATCCGGGTTTTGTCTCCATTAACAGGGCTGGCTGGATCTACCTCAGTACCATAGCAACCGCCATCTCGCCCTGTTTTGTGTGCCCTCCCTTTCTCAAGCCAACCCTCACAATCTCCTCAGAACATGCTCCTCATCTCTCCTCAACACATGCCCTTGCCAGCCACTCTGCCAATTCCTCTAACCCCAGCATCCTCAACAAGTCTGAAATCCTCCTCTTGTCAAACAGCTTCACTCCACACATTTCTCTCACCATCGCTCTCTTGGTCCTTGTCATAATTGCCATCTCTCTCTCCTTCAGACACCATGTCTCACTCCCATACAGCATTGCAGCTCTCCCACAACTATAGACCCTTCCTTTCATCTTCAATGAGAACCTTTTCCCACATAACAATGCTCCATATTACCTGAACTTCATCCAGCCAAGTCCCATGATAAAATATATATATATATACATGCATACACACACATATATGCATGATCATTTAATATGTATGCATCATTTAATGCCTGTATTCTATGCTATTATGGAATGAACTGGCCAAAATGATTAGTGTACCAGAAAGCTGCACTGTGGTCTAGTGTCTGGTTTTTGCAGGGTTTCTGTAGCTGGATGCTCTTCCTAATGCCAACCGCTTTACATAGTGTACTGGGTACATTTTTAAGTCTCAAACAGTGATGAGGTCACCAAGTGTCTTGCAAGAAATAGCCCCTATAATGCCAGGTCAGAAGTATGGGATATGATGAGAGTACTGGGGGCTGTCACTGGCAGAACAAGAGTGTGTGTATGTATGGGCGCAGGCATGGCTGTGTGGTAAAGAAGCCTGGTTCCCAACCACATTGTTCTGGGTTCAGTCTCACTGCGTGGCACCTTGGACAAGTGTCTTCTACTACAGCCTCAAGCTGACAAAAGCCTGTGAGTGTATTTGGTAGGTAGGAACTGAAAGAAGCCTGCTGTATATATATGTGTGTGTGTGTGTGTGTGCATGCACTTGTGTTTGTCCCCCAACCATCGCTTGACAACTAATGTTGGTGTGTTTACATGCCTGTAACTTAGTGGCTCAGAATAATAGACCGATAGAATATGTAGCAGGCTTACAAAGAATAAGTCCTGGGGTTGATTTCTTTGACTAAAAACCTTTTGAAGTGGTGCTCCAGCATGGCCCCAGTCAAATGACAGACAAGTATAAAAAAGAAAAGAATAAGGAAAGACTAGGCGCAAAAGGGGCATCAGCATAAAAAAAAATGGTAAAGGATTAAACTAAGAATGCAAGAAGCAGAGTTTGTGGCTCCAGGGAAGCTGAGTGGAAGTGCAAACACGTGGGATATGAAATATGTTCAGTTTTGTTCTCATGTAATTACAGCTACAGGGTGAAAAATGCCATAAGACAGAAGAGTGATTTAAGGTGGTGGTGGTGGTGGGAGGTTCTGGAAGATGAGTTGTAGGGAAAATGCATGTCAGGGACAGACTGGGTGGAGATGCATAGATATAAACACTACGGATTTTGTGCATCATTTGTGCTGAGATGGATGGGTATTCTTGAGCACAGTAAATTGCCAATCATCTCAAATTTCAGAGACTGTACTTTATTACTTTGTTACTTCGTTCCATGTCCACCTGGATCTCCCGCTTCTGCAGTTCCCATCCAATTTAGTAATCAGAACTTCTTTATGCAACAGTTCTCTTACATGCATATCACACAACCATTACATATGGCTCCTCTTATGCCTAATTTTTCATATATATATATATATATATATATATACACACACACAACCACACATGTATAATTACCAATGTCAAGGAACTGAAGACTAATGTGCATTCCCAACTGTGTGTGATTTGATCAAACAGACTAATAGATAAATACAACACATACATGTGTGTGTGCGAGTGTACACACACACACATAACTATACATACACGCGTGTGTGTGTGTGTGTGTGTGTGTGTGTATATATATATGGACACACACACAGCTCTCTATATACGTGTATTATTTGTTTCAGTCATTAGACTGAAGCCATGCTGGGGCATTGCCTCAAAAACTTTTCAGTCGAATGAAATGACCCCAGGACTTAGTTTCTCTTTAAGCTTCTTTCAGTCTCTTTTGCCAAACCACTAAGTTACAGGAACATAAACACAGACACAAAGATACAGACATCTACGAAATCTACTCAAAGCTTCAGTTGGCCCAGGATTATAGTAGGAGACACGTGCTCAAGGTATCACACAGAGGGACTGAACCAGGAAGCATGTGGTTGGGATGTGTATATGCATATAAACACAAACATACAACATATGTATGCATATACATACATCTATACATGTATACTTACAAATATATATACATGTATACATTGATATACACGTTTGCACAAATGCTTACATATATGAATATTTATAAATAAATAAATATATATATATATATAGATAGATAGATAGAAAGACAGATAGATGGATAGAAAGAAAGACATGAATAGAAAGAAAGACAGATGAATACGTGAACACACATGCAAATATATACACATACCAGCATGTACACATCCTTGTATATATACAGGTACATAGACATATACATATGTATGTATGAATGTGTATATATATATGCACACACACACGTGCATGTATGAATGCATACATATATGTATGTATGCATATACATACATGGAACACCCACTTTTACATGCTTGCATGTAGCAGATGTTCTATAGTTGGTAGTCCTTGTTCACAATCTTCACCTGATTCACCATGGAAAGCAGGACACAAACAATAAAGCTTCTCTGATAATTTTGCTCATTTGCAGTTATCACACAAGGGTATACAACTCCAGACAATAACACACATCTAGATACACAATAGGTATCTTGCATTTGGTCGGTCCAGGGTTATTACAGAAGACACTTACCCAAGGTGCTATGCAATGGGACTGAAACCAAAACCACTAAGTTTTGAATCAAGCTTCAGTCACGCATACACACGTGTGTCTGTGTTTGTCCTCCACCCACTGATCAAATGTAACTGCTGTTGGTTTGTTTACTTAAAAATAATAACTAACCACTGAAGGCAGTGCTCCAGCAGAGCCACAGCCTACTAAGAGAAACAAGACAAAGATAAACCCATGTAGGTATATATGTACAAGTAGATGTATCATCACAATCATTGTTTAACATCCGTTCTCCAATCTAGTTATCTGGAGAGCTGTCCAGACTCCATGCATATATATACATACATATATGTGTGTGTATATATATCATATGCATGCATGCATACACACAGAGGTGACCACATAAGTGCAAACAAAGTAGAAAAAAATAGTACTTGAATACCAAAAGTAAAGTAATATGCTTTTATTAAAGCTACAAAATTATCACAAAACTGTTAATCAAAATTCCATGTTTCAATTCATTGCACAATGGTCCGATGAACAGAAATATGAAACTGAATAACAATTTTGTGAAAATTTTGCAGCTTTAATAAATGCATATATATATATATATATATATATATATATATATATATATATACACACACACACACACACACACACATATATATATATATATATATATATATATATACATATATACACACACACACACACATATATATATATATATATATATATATATATATACATACATACATGCATGTGGCTTGACATCTTTCAATGGAAATGTTTTCATGAAGAAATATTATATTGCTTAGAAATAAGTGAGGATGTGCATCAGAGAGAGCATCTATTCGTGGAAAAGTGGATGTTAAAAATCTACGTATACATACCCATACATGCAAACATGTATACAGGTATACACATTCACATACATATATATATATATACATGCACACAGACACAAAGTATGAGCTCTTGTGTGTAAGTGTATGTATATATGTGTATAATATACATATTTATGTATCTATATGTACACATATGCAATCATCATCATCATTGTTTAGTGTCCGTTTTCCATGCTAGCATGGGTTATTCATTTATATACACATGCATTCACACACATATGTATATACATATGAAACATATATATATATGTAGCTAAATAAATAGAGAAACTTCCATACATACTTACAAATACATTCATACCACAATACACATAAACACTTTATAAATACACACACACACCATATATACATACACATTGATATACATATGTATACATACACACATGCAAGCATAACTGTACACCTACATGTGTATGCATACACATACATTCATATATATAATTTTGTGTGTATGTGTGTGTGTATATATATATATATATATATATATATATATATATATATATAAAATGACTTCCTTTCTCTGATTGAATACCTAGAGATAGCTTAACATCAGTACATCTGACTAATTGAAACCGATTACTGCATAATAGCTCAGACAATAGAATATTGGACTTGAAGCAGGACCAATTTCCTCATTGTTTTAAGTCTAGTTCCCAAATGTAAGCAATCCACCTATACTGTATTTATGAACACACACACACATTGTCCAGTTTGTGTTAATCCAGATGTATATTTAGGAGTATATTAAAACTGAATATACTGATATACTGGGTAATCCTCCTAAAAACTGGATAGTGCTATTTTACCATCAACCAATTATATATAATTGCAATTGGAAAAACTAGTAAACACTGAAATAGATCAAAAATACAATTCAATGAAAATACCTTTGTACCTCTAAACATATACATTACATACCAATCAAGATAAGTAAATCTGGATAACATTTGTGATATTTATTGCTTTGTTTAGTAATAAAATTAAATATTCATGTTTTTTCCTAAAAGATTTGGATGTGTTTTCTTAATATTTATTGGCATATAAGAAACTCGGAGTACACAATAGGATAAATCTACTCGGATTATTGCCAAATCTAATCCATCCTTTAACAGTGTATCAACTATCATGTGTTCTAGTTTATGAATCTACACGTTTAGCCAGCTTCCTCCGACGTGGCGTCCTCCTGACGCACGTGCGATGTAGGTTTCACAATAGGGGCACAGCAATCCTAACGAAGTCACATGTTCTACTTCAGCAGGATAGTGACAAACCAAAGAAGAAACAATGCAATCACTGTCGCTACTCCATCCAGTTGTGCTATTGGATACTGACAGACGGAAACTGGGGGGGGGGGGACACAAGCAGCTGCTGTTGTTTCCAGAGCAAATACATACTGGATTTTAAGCAACTTCAGTTGACACAAACTATAGATCCACCATCCTCCCCAAACTAATCTTACAGTACATTCATTCACATGTTGAGCATTATTATGGTCCATATACACTACTGATATTGCGGTCAAACATTGATGTTGATACTATGCTGAGTCCGTCTGTCCTTTTTAAAAGGTCTTGCTTTGGTCCAGCACAGTCCCTAGCAAGCAACCCTATTCGCAAGGTTAGAAAGGTGTGTGTGCCAGTTTAGTATCTGATGTCCTGACAATGTAACAGGTGTTACCTAAAGTACTAAGTAACCTTACAAACTAAACAAATAGAATCCTTACATCAAAACAAGAATAAAAAAAAAAAGAAAAACAGTATTACAAACTCTTAGCAAAGACTGTACTACTTTCAAGCTGCATTTTATATTAATTGTAATTGTCAATATTAATGTATTTGCAAGTAAGCCAAGCTGCTGATGGCTATCCATTGAAAAGGATATTCTAAATTCTTTCCAAAATATGATAGCTTCAAGGAGAGACCACAAAACTCATGAACTGTACACAAAGAAGAATTAAATATACATGAACATAATTTAAATCAGGTTTGACCTGGCAGCAACTTGGGCAAGTAGTTGTTGTAATTATGCATACCCATGGATGGAAATCTTACATTTAATAAAGATTGTGTGTGTATGTATGTCTGCAAAGACAAAAAAGATCAAGTATTTAACTGAATGAGGTATTTGGAAGGTGGGAGTGGAGACTACGGTTTGCTATGTCACAATTTCAAATACAAATGCAGGTGTTGGCATCAATGCACAGAATATTGCCTACCTAACTGGAAAATATTAATACTAGGCGCTTCAAGGAACATTCGTCAACCTAGCAGCACATAGGATTGGAGATTTCAACACTGAAAGCACCAGCAATTCTATACACTTTAAAAGAACCAGTTCATTCAGGAAATGACATACATGCTTTTTCTATACATCATTTCTTTCAACTAAGGAATGGATGTAATTTTAATATTTAAGTCAATAAAAACAAAACAAATTTCATTAAATGAGGAAAGAAAAACGACTGCTTCGTACTTATAAGTAAGTGCTGAGGCTACCTTATGTAAGTCAAGAGCTCAGCAACAACCAGTTCTATGAAGTCTTGTAATTAATAAGACCGTTCTATTTCTCAAACACAAAAAAAAATTTTAAGTGAAACTTTGTGATACCTTTAAATAGCACGAGTATTAAAAGATATCACATGGAGTGTTGATCGTTATTAGTTGATTTAAATCAGCACTGTTTATAGACTACTACTTTTTTTTTTTTTTTGATTTGCACTTAGTCATCGGGCTTTTTTAGTTTTGAAGACAACCTTACTAATAATAATCAATACTCTCAGTTTGTTGACTAACACAACCCATATTCCAAGGGTTTATAGAATGATATGCAATGCAATTTGTACAATAGAAAATGCTTTTAGTTAAAAATAAAATTACAGAACATAAAATTATTCTAAAAGATCGGTTTTAATCTATTATATATATAAAATATGAAGCTACACACCTGAAAGACTAATCAAAAATAATACAATAATAATCCGTTGTCTGAATAGTATTTCACAGATTGCAACCTGTCTAAGGTAAAACCAAAACTTAATTCCTTCATACCATATGTCTAAATCTATACAAAAGCATTTCTGATCAGACCGAAATATGTGCTGCATATTCAAGTCTCAAGACCTACTATACATATGTTGACATCTTTCATTACGCTGCTAGGTTCGAGATGAATTTGATTAAGAAGCATGTGAGGAATCTGATTGAAAAATGCACAAGAAATTAAATATTCAATTTCCATGTATGTCAACTGTTTTTCAACGTTAGTAGTTGATTATTAAGTCGAATTCATAAACTAGTATCTGGAACACGCTTCAAATTATAAATGCACTAAATAAGCATTTATATTCATATACCAAACATCGAACAAAAAAATATAGGTGTGGTTTTGTTGTTCTGTCAAGATCGTTGTTGTTATTTTTTTAAATATTTAGTTTTCCCTTACAAGCACTATCATCATTAATTAACGATATTATAACAGCTAGGATGGGAATAATTTATTTTTTTTAGGGACACAGCTTATAATTCCATTCTCATATTTATTTACCAGCCGAAGTATTTTAACACAGCGATGCTTGTATAAATAGCAATTATGAGCTTCAATTATTATTAATTACATTAAACAAAATTACACCACACTCATAGTAAAAGACCGTATTTGATATTAGTACGTACGACTATGGGAAAATTGACAAATCTGACCGTTGATCATTTATAGCTAGGTCTTTTAAAATTAACGAAAACATTTGACTGACTACCTATCTGTCACATCTAAAAGAAGGTAAGATGATTTCCGTAATGTTGAAATAAGCAAGCGTATTATATAGACCAATATTTAACTAAACTGCTACAATACATTTAAGAGGCAAATAGGTAAGAGAATTGGGAGGGAATAAAAAAAAATAAAAACCAAAATTGAAATGTGATGTGTGGGAGGGAATATTTTTAAAGACCAAAATGTTATCTCACTTCTTCACAGTAGAAAAAAAAAATTGTTTACAAAATGCTTTTCCAGTACAGTAGGTATTTCAGCCAAAACAAAGCATTTCGTTTTCAAAGAAAGTTTGAATTTAAAAAACACTGAATATGAATGATCACTCACTCATTTTTTTTGTTTTTTGTTCACATAATCAGAAATATACATAACATATATATATAGTTCTTTTTTTTAAAACCTACGTGTATATTTCAGGTACATGTATGTGAGATATATATCAAATTGATACATGTATCAAACTCTGGGGACCCCCGAACGGCAATTTTTCAAGACTAAAAAGGAAATTAGGCCTCCTCAAATGTACACAACTACACATACATATATACACACACGCGCACACGCATGCACCTGAAATATACACGTAGGTAGGTTAACAAAGAACTATATATGCCACAAGAAAACTGGTTAGCCTCAAAGTTCATTGATATATATATTAGTTATATACATAACGAATCCACACACCCTCAATCCATCACAAACTGACATGGGGCCTCTGTGTGTGTGCGCATTTTTATATATATATATATATATATATATATATATATATATATATATATATATATATATATACATACACACACCTTTAGTAGTCAAAAAGAGGTTATTGTTTACAGTAAAGAGCAAAAATAGGTATATATGCGCGGTAATACACACAGATAAGTAAGCTTAATTGTACCGCATTTAATAAGAGGCAATTATTAACTGTATTTTTATGTAAACGGTGTTGTGTGTGCGTGTTTTTTTTTTTTAAAGTCGGTTCAACATCGGTCTGTGCGTCTTCCATTACGATTTTTCCACTTCGCTTTTTCTCTGCATTTAAATCTCTGAATTAGAATATCATGACGGCTGGAAAGGTTTAGTTGGAAGAATTGAGGGCGCTTAAAAAGATGCTAATACACACACACACACACGCACGCACGCACGTGTGTGTGTGTGTGTTCACGAAACCAAAGAACGCACACATATAGATATATATAGAGAGAGAGAGAGATAGATAGACAGATAGATAGAATGAACATTATGTATATATATAGTTAATAATGGTAACGAAAGGAAAAAGGAAAAATAATAATATTCAAATATATATATAACACGACAAAAAGCAAACAGAAAGAAAATCAGACGCTGAATTCAACAAGAAACTGTAAAAATTGTAATAATGAGCTTGCAAAAGAGAAGCTAAAAAGATTTTTTTTTTAGCTTCTCTCAGCCAGAAACGTAAATGGAACAACCCAAATATATAGATTATATTGTGTAGTATTTACATGGTTACAATTCAGTCTCTAAGTTAACACACAAAGGCCAACGTACATGTTTATACACACACATATATATATATCTACACACACATACGTTTATACATATATATATATACACATATACATATATGCACATACACACACGTATATATATATATATACATATATATACGAATATCTATACACACATACGTGTATATATATATATACACATATATATACGCATATCTATACACACATACGTGTATATATATATATACATACATATATATACGCATATCTATACACACATACGTGTATATATATATATACATACATATATATACGCATATCTATACACACATACGTGTATATATATATATACATACATATATATACGCATATCTATACACACATACGTGTATATATATATATACATACATATATATACGCATATCTATACACACATACGTGTATATATATATATATACATACATATATATACGCATATCTATACACACATACGTGTATATATATATACATATATATACGCATATCTATACACACATACGTGTGTATATATATATATATACATACATATATATACGCATATCTATACACACATACGTATATATATATATATATACATACATATATATACGCATATCTATACACACATACGTGTATATATATATATATACACATATATACGCATATCTATACACACATACGTGTATATATATATATATATATATATATACACATATATACGCATATCTATACACACATACGTGTATATATATATATATATACACACATATATACGCATATCTATACACACATACGCGTGTATATATATACACACACATATATATACGCATATCTATACACACATACGCGTGTATATATATACACACACATATATATACGCATATCTATACACACATACGTGTATATATATATATATATATATATATATATATATATATATATATATACTCTGTGTGTGTGTGTGTGTGTGTGTGTAGAGGGCTTTGTGTGAAGAAATACATATTACAAAAAGGTAGTGGTAATTGTTGGTTTTGCTTTGGCGATGAAGAAGTTGGCGAGGAGTTTAAAGCCAACATTCGAACAGCAGACACCAACATGAAGGAAGGAAGGATTGGCAACATCAACTACTAAACCAAAAAGAAAGGAAACGAAATGATGATGATAATGACAATAATAACAACAACAACAATAATAATAATACAATAATAAATAATAACAATAACATAATAATAATAATAGTAAATCTAAGCAAATTACAATGCAATAAATACGAGTTTTGATAACATTTTTCAAGTGAGATTAGACTTGAATTCTTAAAATAAAAACGATGATCTGATAAAAGAAATATATATATATATATGTATGTATGTATAATAAGAGAGAGAGAGAGAGAGGATATATAGATACGAGACGGAACAGTTGAGACGGAAATATTGAAGACAGACAGACACACAAGGTATCAGTGAAAGATTGTGTAATTCTTCGCTTCCTTGTCGGGAGAGAGACAAAGATAGTTAAGAACACACTTGATGGTGGTTGCCATCACGATAATTGTTTATCATTTTCAATATAAACCAATTATATCCATACACATAATCTAATGCACACACACACACACACATTATACATAGATATATATATATATATATAAATGTATGTATGTATAATGTGTGTGTGTGTGCTTTAGATTATGTGTATGGATATAATTGGTTATACATACATACATACACATATATGTATATGTATATATATGTATGTATGTATATAAAGGTCACATCAACGCCAAGACAAACATCAGACACACACCACAGTAAAATATTCAATACTTCGATTTTTAATGCAATATTGATTATATATATATACACACACACACACACAAATAATACATATATGTATGATTTTATATACATATATATGAATATATATATATATATATATAGTGCGTGGCAAAGACAGCAATGTATGTATATAATGGCTTAAGTTAATTGATGGTATGTAAATAAAATTCAGAGGCCCTTATAAATAAACTGTGAGATTTCTAATGGTGTTTGTGTGTGTATATATATATATATATATATATATATATATATATAATGGTGTGTTGAAAAAAAGCTTTTCATCGTTATTGAAAGCCCAGTTAAGGAAAGAAGCGAGAAAATATGAATATGAAAAAGGAAGCAATTTAACATGAATGCTGCATGTATATATATTTCTCACAGAAGAAGGTTCCTTTTATATATATTATGGCCTTTTCTTTTTTTTTTTTTAGAAAATAATAATAATAATAATAATAATAATAATGATAATAATAATAAATCTGTTCTTTGTAATCAGTTTTTTTTTCTTTTCTTTTTAACCAGAAGAAGTGGTTTTAAGTAGTGTAATAAATAAAACAGAGACACACACACACACACACACACACAAAAGAAAAAGATTTTAAAATGACAAACAGACAGAAAAGGTCGAAGACACACAGACAGATTAGACATATAAACATAGAAGAAGAAGAAGAAAAAAAACAAGGCAATACATATAATAGATATCATTATCATCATCATCATATATATACATGTGTGTATATATATATATATATATATATATATATATACACATGCTAACATAGATATATAATCTTGTAACAATATATATACACACACACACACACACACATTATACATAGATATATTAATATTATGTGTGTGTGTGTGTGTGTTTAAATTCGAAAGGGAAAATACTTTAATGATCTTTGCTCACCTTATCGCGAGGAATAGGGCCTTTGGTCCCCATATCCTGCTTTACTTGTCTTTGCTCCTACGTAGTTTTATAAAGACTTAAACAAAAAATCTGGGGGGGGGGAAGAGACTCGGTATTATAAGCTTCTTGTTTTCTTTCTTTTTCTTTTTTCTTTAGAGCTTTCTCTCTCTCACTCTCTCTCTCTCTATTTCTTTCTTTCTTTCTCTCTCTCTCTCTCTCTTTCTTTCTGTTTTGTTTTTGTGTTGTTTGGCCTTTTGTTGTTGTTGTTGGTGGTGTTTTCTTCTTCAGGGGGTTTTGGCCTTTTTCTTGGTGTGTGTGTGTGTGTGTGTGTTTCTTTTTTTTTTTCTTTTTTAGGACAAACTCAGACGACGAAGTCGAATAATTTTCAACTGCATCGACGGCTTTCCGGCATTTTAAAACAGACTGATACCCATTAAGACACTGAAACACGGCGTGGTGTGTTCTTTTTTTTCTTAGTTTTTTTTTTAACGACGAAAGAAACACTGGCAGGCAAAAAAAAACAACCCGACATTAGGTCAACCTTTCTTCAGTGGTGTTTCTCCATAACTCGGTGTTTGGTTATTATGGCGTCTAGTGGAGGTGGTGGTAAGAGAGAGAGAAAGAGAAAGAGAGTAAAGGGAGAAAACGGAGAGAATGAGACGGCGAGAGCGAGTAAGTGAGCGAGTGAATTGAGAGTGAGCGCAAACGACACATACAGAGAACGCGAGGGGGGTGAAAAAAGAGGGACAGTGAGAGGAGAGTGAGTGCAGTGCAGTACAAGCAAACAGGGAAGGAGTAGGAGGAAGGGGAGAGACCGCAATGCATTGTGGGCGTGTTAGTGTTGAAATTTTATGGAGGCGGGGCGGTAGTTAAGTGGCGTCAGGCAGAGAGAGCACATTGCGTCGACGTCAGAGGAACAGAGGCACACATTTCGATGCTCGATGCTTTTTTTCTGAAATGGTCTGTTGTTGTTGTGGGCAGCAACGACAACGGCTCTGATGCTTTTTTTTTATGATTCTTGAACAACTTCCACGGTAAGAATCGGATCTTCTAATTGGTACTTTTAAAATTAATTATTAACTTTTTTTTTCTTCATGAATTCTAACAGATCTTTTACTATTTATCTTTCCTTCACCTCTCTCTCTCTCCCTCCATCCATCCTTCGTGCGAGGACCTGTTTTTTTATCTGTCAACTTGCAATAAATACATAAGAACTGTTTTTATTATTTTATTCAGAACTGAAATTATCACAAGTCACTCCACTCAGAGTTTCCCCCCGGTTCTGTTCGTCGAATAAATTTTATTCTTCTCTTATATGAAGACTTTTTATCCCCCGTTTAAAAGAAGCACATACCATTAGAATGACCCCCCCCCAAAAAAAAAAACACGCACACACACACACACGCCTAAAAGTTTTGCGGTTTTTCTTCGATTCAAAGAACACCGTATTCTAGTATGTAAGTTTTTTTTCTTTAACTCTTGGAAAAATCATTTAACAATTTTTGTTTTACTCTGTTTCATGTCTTTGATATATTCATGCGGATCCTCGAAAGTCACTAAATAAGCAAATTGAACTATATACAAAATAAAAGGATTATATATATATATATCCTTATTTTATTTTGCATGTAAGTTGAATTTGCTTATTTAATAGTTTTCGAGGGGATCGCCCTTACCTTTCCCATTTATGCTAGCAATTGCCGCTATTTACTTATTGGTATACAAAAATTGACAACTCATTGATTCAATAATTTTGATTCTTTTTTGATATGAAAATATTTGTATAAACCCTGTTTTGTTGTTTGCTTTTAAATGCTATTTCTAAATTTGTTTAAAAGTAATTATTATATCTACAGGTACTTTTAAGATGTAACTTCTGGTTGGCTGATATGGATGACGGTTCTTGTCATCTTTTGGTTTTTAATCCAAACCAGCCCCGATCGAAAGAATGTACATTAAAGTTTTTCGATATAGTAATGATCATTCTGTATTTTTGCATTTCTAAAATTACATTCAATGTATCGTTTGCCAAAAAATAAAAGGTGGGGTTGAAATACGATTTGAAGGAGATTTGGCTGCTATTTCTACCAGGTCAGTCGACCGCATGGATGCTTATTCCCTCATCATTGCTGCAGTCGTTCATAATTTCGAACCATTCTGTTTTATAAGTACCGCACCTACATATTATTCTCTTTGCTGAAAAAAAAATAATTGTTTACTCGTATTTTCTTGAAATTATCACTTTCTTTGAAATGTCTCAGCAATGATGAAAATAAAATTCTTGAAAACCAACTTCTTTTAAAATACCCAAAGTTTCTTTCTTTCTTTCTATTTCTCTTACCCGTTTCTTTTAGTTTTGAACTAAATATACTTTCTGAAATAACTTCGGAAATAATCTGTTGTTCCGATTATTTGGGTGTTCTTATCTTAAACAGTCCCCTTTCCCCTAATTCTGGTCGTTTGTAGGGCAAGTGAGTCGCTTGGTAGTACGGTAACTTATTTCCATCGTCCACACACGCAACTCGCTCATAAATACAAATACACGTTGGTTTATATAGTTTACTAAGTTTAGATTTTGAAATTAAATTCTATAATGCCAATATGATCCTGTCACTTTTGAGATTTTGCTGTAGAATTAGATTTTTTTTTCCTGCTTTTTTTGTTTTCTTCCATTTGAACAGCGATTAAGTCGGGTGTCATAAACGGTTTCTTTTTTTGTTTGTTTTTTAATTGGAAAAGTTCTCGTATCAATCCCAGCATCCCCATACCACAGTCTCGACACATTTTTCACCCTGGTTTAGAGAAGTTCCAGTCGAAACAACACGGGTGTAAATTGAAGAGGTGGGGAAATTATTTGCTATTCTTTCGCTGATAGCTTAACTCTTTAATGCTTAAAAGCTAATATGTAAATCAGGTATTTATCTATTTAACATACTATTTTGTTTCATCAAATAATTACTTATAAATAATTTGAGAGTATTGTTTTATCACCCCACCTTTTTTTTTCCACTTCGAGTAAGTTGGTAACACACGATCTTCATAATATTTAATAGGTAAACTCTTTTTCAACTTACCTCTTTGCTCCCCCCTCGTACAGTGATAATGTTCAGCTTGATAGATGCGCAATAATTCCTACCTTTATCTTAGTTCTCGCAAAAAACTTTGTAATCATTATTTCTAGTTCGCAGTCTGTAACTTTTCTTTGATTTCAGATTATACATATGCACTGGTGTCTTTTTTTTCTTCTTCTTCTTTAAACTGTATGATATAGTCCATTTCTTTTACACCTTATATCGAATAATAATTATGCTATTACAACAAATATTTCACTTCGTTCAGTCTTTATTTGTTCTAATACATATTTGTTTTATATAAAAGATATTATTTTATATGCTACACATTTTTATTCCTGTAATTTCTTTATATTTATGCCTACATTTTTGTTTTTTGAATTTCAAATTTATTCAATAAGTTTTGCGAAATGCATATGGTTTCAATTTATAATCTCATGTAGGACGCTTTAGTTGACGAAAATTCCAATCTGAATTGACTAAGACAAAAATTCGTTAAATGGAAGTCCGTCTCCTCGGGAGATAGATCACCTCTCAACATTATAATTTCTGCATATTACTTGTGATCACCTAGCCGTGGAGATTTGTTATGAAAATTTCAGAGTAAAGTTACATAGAAAAGGGTTGCTATCGAAAATGACGATTGCCTATTTCTTTCAACGCCACCGATACCGGTTAAGTATCGGTAATATAATTTTATAACTTTTTAAAAACTGATTGAACTTCAGTTCTTAGATCCAGATACCATTATCAAGGGCGGAGAATTGATAGAATGGTGTAAAATACCACTCAAAGTACTCAAAATGCCTTGAGTACTTTCTTTAGCTGAGATCTTGCTGGGTTACACTTCGGTTACCTACTATTTCCTCCCACAAACTGTGAGGTCTTAGACCAATGTTAGAAATATTTTTTTCATTTCGCCTCTTGATCCGTTGTTTTCTAATATTTAAATGCTATTGCTATTCACTGATCAATTTAAAGATTTTATTTTTGTCACCTACGTGCCCAGTCTCCTCCGTAAAACGATGTAATGTTTTCCTTTGGAAAAAGAAAAAATACTCGTCAGTTTCTAAATTACTCTCAACTTACATTTATAAAGTTAGAGATGTAAAATTGTTTCGTTTACGCAGCCTAGATTCGATCATAATCGAAGTCCTATCATTCTTAGTGGAGTGTATCAATGAATTTGAAAGACAAAACATTACGAAGTACCATTTCCATCTGTCCTCTCAAAATATATAGCACTTGTATCCAGGCAAAGGACACCAATGATTTCAATGTCTTGTTTTATTTGCTTTTTTTTAAGACAGCTGTGATTTCAATGGTTTAACTCTTATCTGCAATGTTTAATAAAAATTTTGATATTTGCAATGTGTCATTGAAACAAGTGTTTTATATATTCATTTACTAAGACACTCCAGAAAGTTAATAGTAAGATTAGAGGTGATCTCTACATTTTAGGTAGATCCATGTGTTGTGATCAGCATGAAATATCTACTTTCACATGAAGTTTAAGCTCCTCTCATAAACTTTTCTTTTAAGAATAATGAAAATGTTTCAAGCTTCTCGTTATCCTGAAGAGAATTGAAGCTAAGAGAGTCCTTTAGAGTTGCAGGCATTTGGTTATTATCTTTAAATTTTGATTTTTAATATGCAAGTTGGCTGCCTCTACTTTTAATATGCTTACAACAATAATAAACGTTATTTTTTTGCAACTCTATTGTATTATGTACATTATATTGAGAGCATTAGCACATAATGTGTTTTTACACTTCTAAAAATAGTTTCTTAATGAATTGTTCTGTCATGCAAGAAACAGCAGTTTTTGTGTGAGACATAAGCTTCAACGCATTTTTTGAGAAGCTCAAATTAGGTATGATTGCCATATGGCCTTTTCTCGTCTTATTTATATCTGTAATTCTTGAATAGCTAATGTTATTTTTAATTATCATCATAGAAAAGTGGCTGCAAAAGCTACGATGATGACTAAACTTCATACATAGCTGTTTGTTTTTAGGGTTCAACCTAACCTATTCTAAGTCATTAGCCAACTACATATCTGATTCTGGTATGTTTTATCGGCTATAGCTTGCCACAGTCGGTTTTTACTCCACATGTAGCTTTCACTCATAATTGGTCTTACATTCATTAACCAAAAACTTCTAATATTCTGTAGCTCACATGCTTTCATTCAGCTTGTGTCCCAAGCTTTGTTGCTTCAGCTTTTCTTTCTGTCTTTATTAGTTTATTTCTCACTATTTTTTCTAATATCAACTTGCCACCCATTGCTACATGCATTCAGGCTCCAATCTTTGGTCTCGGGGTAACTTTTCCCACACCACTCCCTTCTTATAAGACCTGGAAAAAAATTCATGGGCACTTCTCTTCCCCTTCTCCTTAATCTATTTAAAATTTTAAAAAAAGGCCTATTTCATAAAATGTGAGATAATTTCCATGCCAGCTCGGAGGGAACTTTTTTTTAAGTTGTACAATTAAAGAACATATTATCACAAGATCCACTGTTTTCATTAATAATAAATTCATGTAGGTTACAAGGCCAGTCCACTCTATCTACTTTTAAGCCTTAATGGTTCAGAATGTTCACCTCTTTAGACATTTGTACTGCTGGTACTTAGCACCACCATTAATTGAGATACAGAGTTCCTGCTCCCTATTATTTTCTTTCAGAAAAATACTAATATCTAAAGAAAATTATTGGTATCTTCCCATTTTGGAAAATTAGTCTTATTGAGTTTGTTTTTTTTTTATGGTGGGGTTAAGTAAATAGTGCAGACATGGTTGTATAAGTATAAAGCTTGCTTCCCAACCACATGGTTTCAGGTGTAGTTCCTCTACATGGCATCTTGGGCGGGTTTCTTCTACTTTAGAAACTGAAAGATGCATGTGTTTGTGTGTCCCCCTTATCTTGACATCACACGACTGTTGTAGATAAATGTCATACATTTCCAATATTTTATGGTACCGCTTCTGACCATGGTTACATTACTTGAAAACAAGTGAGGTTTGGCAATGGGAAGCCATACAAAATCTGCCTCAACAAATTCTGTCTGACCTGTGCAAGCAATGAAAGATGAACATTATGATGATGATGATGATAATGAACATCTGTCCTAATCCCTTTACTCATTCTTATGACCCCAGACATCCATAAACATGTGTTCTTGATGAGAGCAAACTCAATTTTCATTCATTCCAGCAATGTGCTGGTGGCACGTAAAAGCACCCACTACATTCTCGAAGTGGTTAGCGTTAGGAAAGGCATCCAACTGTAGAAACTCAGCCATATCAGATTGGAGCTTGGTGCAGCCATCTGGTTCGCCAGACCTCAGTCAAATCGTCCAACCCATGCTATTATGGAAAGTGGACATTAAGTGATGATGATGATGATGATCTAGGTCTGGAGAAAACAAATTTGGATACTGTAAAATTTTTAACCCAATTCACTCACTCTCTCTCTCTAATGACTGTTGTAAGAAGTTTGCTTCCCAACCACATGGTTCCAGGTTCAGTCCCACTGTATGGCACCTCTTCTGTCATAGCCCCAAGCTGCCCAAAGCCTAGTGAGTGGATTTGGTCAACAGAAACGGAAAGAAGCATACTGAAAATATGTGTGTGTCTTTATGTCTGTGTCCCCAACCACCACTTGACAACTGGTGTTGGATGCTCACATCCCCATAATCTAGGAGTTCAGTGAAAGAGACCAAAAGAAAAAGTACCAGGTTTAAAAAAAAATTGTTAAACAGTACTAGGATCAATTCATTCAACTGAATTTCAAGGTGGTGCTCCTGCAGGGCCATAGTCTAACAACTGAAACAAGATAAAGATAAAATATACATACATAGGCGCAGGAGTGGCTGTGTAGTAAGTGGCTTGCTTACCAACCACATGATTCCGGGTTCAGTCCCACTGCGTGGCATCTTGGGCAAGTGGATTTGGTAGTCGGAAACTGAAAGAAGCCCATTGTATATATATATATATATGTGTGTGTGTGTGTGTGTATATGTATGTGTTTGTCCCCCCCAACATCACTTGACAACCGATGCTGGTGTGTTTACGACCCCATAACTTGGTGGTTCGGCAAAAAGTGACCAATAGAATAAGTACTAGGCTGACAAAATAAGTCTTGTGATCAATTTCTTTGACTAAAACCCTTTAAGGCAGTGGTCCAGGATGGCCACAGTTGAATGTCTAAAACAAGTAAAAGAATAAAAATACAGTAGGATGTTTGTTTTTTTTTTCTCATAGGCGCAGGAGTGGCTGTGTGGTAAGAAGCTTGCTTCACAACCACATGGTTCTGGCTTCAGTCCCACTGCCTGGCACCTTGGACAAATATCTTCTACTATAGCCTTGTGAGGGATTTGATGTACAGAAACTGAAAAAGCTCATCATATATATATATATAATAATATTGGGGAATATTATTCCAAACTTACAGGGAAAAATTCAATTTAGAAATACTAAATCAAATTTCGCAAAATATATGTATATAAATTAGGAAAGAAATATATATATATATATATATATATATATATATATATATGCTTGTGTGTGTCTGTTCCCACTCCATCACTTGACAGCCAATCTTGGTATCTTTACATTCCCATAATTTAGTGGTTCATTCGACAAAAGGCGGTGCTCCAGCATGGCCACAGTCAAATTACTGAAACAAGTAAAAGAATATATTCGTTGAATGTCTATGGATGTCTAGTTGAGTAAAATAGACATCAATGGGGTCCATAGAGAAAAAAAATGTGTGAGAACCAGTAACTAAAGGGATGAGCTAAGTGTCACAAATATCATTTGGTTTCTAAACAAAAACTTACTTCTGCAACATAAAAAAACGATTTCTTATGTTGAAGTTTTGAATACCCAAAATAGTACAAGACTGAACTGGTTTTATTAGAATTTAAGTAGCTGTACCATCTTAGAAACTTTCCCTATGTCATTTTTGCCTTTCAATTCAATATCCCCAAGACGAAGCCTGTGAGTAAAACTGGTATTTAGGAGTTATTCAATTGTTCACTCTTCTTGTCCAGTTTACTTTCTACCTGATCAAAAGAAGCCAGCAGCTTTAATATTTATTATATATATATATATAATTAGCATGTTTATTTCATGAGTATATGAACATATAGAGACTTTCTGAATCCATTTAGATATATGAAATTTGATATGACACTCTTATCTTTTAAAAGGAATTTCTGTGAAAACTTTTAAAAAATAAGGAATACACTATTTTTAATAGAGAAATTATATCTGTTATCACTGCTTGAATTCATGTCCATATTGAGCAATGTTATTTTGAGTCTCTAAACAGCAATCATATTATAATTGCTTTCACACTTTTTATCATATTTATATAAATTAGTTAATAAAAAATTTCTTTATTTTCAGCAGAAATATTTTCCATTTGCCTTATTAATTCTTCTGTGAGGTTTAAGACTTGTAGAGATAAGATTTTGTGAAGTTTACATTTTAGCTTTGAGTCATACATTTCACTTAATCACCCACCTACAAACACAATAGTTTAGATCAGGGGTTCTCAACCATTTTTCATCCATAAACCCCTTTGATTACTATTCTATGCTGGTGGACCCCCATTCGGTGTTGAAAAACTAGTTTTATAGAAATTTCTTCCAAAATTCCTATTTTGTTTATCACACATTAACTTGTGAAGGTTGAAGCATGTAAAATGTTAGAGAAAGAAACCTAGCTGTTTCTTGCTATACATACATCTAAAGCAGGGACTCATTGTTTTTTTTTTTTATCTGTGGACCCCTTTGATTATTATTTTGTGGTGGGACCCTGTAGTCATTTGATGTCTAAAACGTAGTTTTATTGAAACTTTTTTTCAAAATTCCTATTTTGTTTTTTTTTTACACATTAACATGTGTAGGTTGAACTATGTAAAATGTTAAAGAAACCTGGTTGTTTCTTGCAATACATACCAATACGCACATCTAAAGCTAATTTTTTCAGGCCCTGAAAATATTGTGGATCCCCAGTTTACTCCTTTGTGTGGGCCTCCAAAAATCTTACATGGACCCCAGTTGAGAACCACTGGTTTAGACCCATTTTAGTGGTCTAATAGTGTTTGTTAAACCCCTTGAAAACACTTGAACAAAATTCCCGCTTTCTTCCCATTTAACCCTTTAGATTTCACATAATTCTGTCAAATGTAATGTTTTTTATTCACATTGTTTTGAATTACAAGGTGGGGCTGAAAAGTCCCTGTCTTTAGGTAAAAGAAAATACAAGGGAATTAGTTAAATATGATTTTATTCAACATATTCCCCTTTCAGATTCACACACTTATTGCAGTGGCTCTTCAGTTTTTCTAAGCCCTGAAAAGAACTTGGAAGGTTGGGCCTCCAACTGGGTCTTTCACTATACCCTTAAAGTTGGGAACTTTCCAGCACCCCGTTGTATACATGTGTGTGTATGTGTGCCTATATATAATATATACACACACAGAGGGGGGGTGTTGAAAAGTTCCTGGCTTTGGATAAAAGAATACTGGAGGATCAACTACCATCGTTTAACATCTGCCTTCCATGCTGGCATGGGTGGAATAGTTTGCCAGGAGGTGGTCAGGCAGAAGCTTGCACCAGACATCTGTTACTATTTGGCAAGATTTTTACGGCTGGATACCCTTCCCAACACCAACCACTCAGCAGAGTGGACTTAGTGCTTTTTACATAGCACAAGCACAGGCGAGGTCAGTTTTGGCAAGGATTTTATAGCTGGATGTCCTTCCGAATGCCAACCATTTTACAGTGTGGACTGGGTGCTTTTTAAGTGACACCTACACTGACAGGGTCATCAAGTAACTTGCAAGACAAAAATCATTTGTGAGGAGAGAGGGCACTGAAGGAGGTGATCTTGTGTCAGATGATGAGACAGAGACACAGAAACAGATATCTTGCTGTACAGGAGGTACAAGGTTACCCGGCCAGAGAGAGAGAGAGAGAGAATGAAACCAGAAACACATGCACTGCTGCAAAGAGATACATGGTTACTCAACCTGAGGGAAGTGCAAGAGAAGGAGAGAGACAGAAAGTGGGTGACAGCAGGATATAGATGGTAGCAAAGTGCCAGGCATACTCACAATGGATGGGGATCAAAATATAAATGAGATAGTTGAGTAAAGGAAGAGAGAGATATAGATGGTGGCACATGCCAGGGTATAATATCCTTGAGGTTCGAAGGTCATAAGTGGCTGGATATTGCAAAAGGTGCAGGATTAGAGTTTGGGGAAGTGAGTCATAAAAACTTGGGTATATATAGACTGCTGGATAGTAATGATACAGAGAAACAGGGCCATGAGGACAAGACTGTAGAGTGAGAGGTAGGCATAGTGTGTGAAGGAGGAAATGTGAGGAAGAGATGTTGAGATATAGTTTGGTTTGTTGTAGTAGGGTATCTGAGAAGTTTTCTTGTTACATGATGTGGGTGGAACACACAGGTCAGAGGGTGCTAGTGGAAAGCAATGATATGATACAGTGAGACAAAACCAAGAGGACAGGATTGGGGAGTGGGAGGTAAGCATTGTGCATGATGTGGGAATGCAAGGAAGAGAAAAGATGTAGACATAGTTTTGTTTGCTGTGGTAGGGTGTGTGAGAAGTTTTCTTGTTAAGTGTGGCTGGCTTGTAAAACTCAGTTTCATTTATATGGGCGGGTCTTCTCAGGAACCTCATATTACCAGACATCTCTGTCTATTGTCATTTCCTCTGTGAGGCCCAGTCTCCTGAGATCAGTTCTTACCACTTCATCCCATGTCTTCCTGGGTCTCCCTCTTCCATGGGTACCATCCACTTTCAGTGATCGGTACTTCTTCATGCAGCTGTTTTCATTCACACACATCACATGTCCAAACCAATGTAGTCTTTTCTCTTGCATGCTACATTTGATTCCTCTTATGCCCAACTTTTCTCTCAATACATTTGCACTTTGCCGTACATATGCACCATTGTTGCACATCCAACAGAGCATACTACCTTTGTTTCTCTCCAGTCTACACATATCTTCTGCATTTAGAGCCCATGTCTCACTACCATGGAGTATAGCCATTCACACACAAGCATCATACAGTCTACCTTTTACTCTGAAAGAGTCCTTTTGTTGCTAAGAGGAAATAGTTCTCTGAACTTCCTCCACCCTATTCTTATTCTAGAAACAATACTTTCAGAGCATCTTCCACCATGGCTAGTTTGGTCACCTAGGTAACAGAAACTATCTACAACCTCAAGAGATCCTCCTAGGCATTTGAGAGAATCTAATTCCCGTGTGCTCTTAGTGTTTATTGGTCCTGCACATCTACCACATACAAAGACTATTTTATCTGTTAACCCTTTCATTACCATATTTATTTTGAGATGCTCTGTATTTCTTTCAATTACTTTAAATATAACAAAGAATTTAGTAAAATAACTTAGTTATCATTAAGCTAGTGTCAAGAACATAAATTGTGACTAAGGTTTGATGGAAGATTTTAATTAAAACCTTAAGAAAACAAGACATTTGTACTACAGAGCCAGAGCTGGTTTCAGCCGGGTTGGTAACAAAAGGGTTAATCTACTTGTGATTCCACTGCACCTCTTATGTTTCTATAGTTTACACTGGGTGCAACGAATGGAATTTCTTTCAACTTCTTTCCTACATATTTAGTAGGGCCATTTACCTGATAGAAAGAGTTTTATCTGTCTTACTAACAACAACTTTGGTCTTTACCAGGTTAACTTTAAGGCCCTTTGATTCCAGGTTTTGTTTCCATACCTGGAATTTCTTCTCCAATTCTGCAACAAGAGCAAGGTCATCAGCATTTAGCAGTTCCCACAGGCACCCAGTTTTGAATTCCTCTGTTATGGCCTGGAGGGCTATAATGAAAAAGAGTGGGTTGAGAACTAACTGAGCCCTGTACACTAAATTCATCACTGTATTCATGGCCGACTCTCACCTTATTGACAGCTTCACTGTACGTGGCTTGTACAGATCTAACAAACCACTCCTCTACTCCTAATTTCTTTAGAGTCCACCATATAACAGCAGGAAATTGATTTTATTCTTCACGTTCCCCTCTCAGATTCGCACACTTATTGCAGCAGTCTTTCAGTGTTTTCTAAGCCCTGTAAAAGAACTCAGAAGGTTGGACTGTCAATTGGGTCTTTCATGATAAAGCCAGGAACTTTTCAATAACCCCTTGTACACACACACACACACATATGAGGTTGTGCTGAAAAGTTTCTGGCTTTTGGATAAAAAAGACTACAGGGGGTGGTAGTTAATTATGATTTTATTCTCCATATTTACCTCTCAGATTGAAACACTTATTGCAGCAGTCCTTCAGTTTTTCTAAGTCCTGTAAAAGAACTTGGAAGATTGGGCCTCCAACTAAGCAGGTGTGAGAGGCTGGATCTGGCCATTTGAGTGGTTGAGTGTGCTGTAGAGCTGTCAAGAGGAAGACCCCAAAATGGTGCACATTCTCTCTCGGTGATCCCTCTATGAAACCTGGCATCCAGTATGCAGGGGTTTTTGAATGACTGAAATTGCACTAGCAAGCTGTTTCCAAACCTCTGGTAGCTTCATAATCTAATGAGATAAGGCATCTGTATTTATAAGTTGGGTAATATCTGATAAGAGACTTAGGTCTGCTATAACTGTCAATGGCTTTAAACATATGTAAAAATAGAAATGTCTTATTCAGTAAAAGCTGTTAGGAATTAATTCTGTCGTTTAGCTTTTTTCTTTTTGTTTTTTGTTTTTTATTTGTTAATTCTTCAATTAATGCATTTTCATGTGTAACTTGATAATTTGTGATATTGAAGAAGTTCTTATTTTATTCTCTATCATCATTCTAAACCATTCTGCATTCACAGTCATGTATTGTTTATGAATATACACATTTACATATCATTGGAAATGCTGGAGCAGTTGTTCTTACAGCTAGGTGGGTGGGTGGGGGTGTTTGTTAGGTTGTTTTTTTTTTTTTATTTCAATAAATGCACAACAGTGAAGCAAGTGTAACACATGCCACTTGGGTTATGGTAAGCTAAGGTTGGCAGATCCACTAACATAGGTTGGGGCAATCTGCCCTGGGTGGCACTTTTGGGGCTGCTGTAAGCAATGTTTCTTGTGGGGTCCAGGGGCGGCAAATGGAAAGGCTACCCCTATTGGCACACACTCTAGCTACACTAGTAGGCAGATGTATAAACAAAGATATTCTAGCCACAATCATTTCTACATGGTTGCATGATGTAAGAAATTTCGCTAGTATTTCTGGCGGTTCCAATGTCCCTATAATGCAGGGGTTCTCACCCAAGGGTCTATATGCTTTAGCAAACACTATTAGATCTTTAATATTTAGATTTTCCTGTCAAATTTATTTATTCACATTCTTTTGAATTAATCCTTCATTATCTCATAGCTTTGAGATTTTGATGATGTGATTATTTTTATGGTGGCATTTTAGGGTAGGTTCAAAAAACCAGTTCTGATTAGTTTGAGCATAAAACAGATTGAATATTTGAGCCAGATATGACCAGATTAAATGCTAAAGGGTTAAAAGGCTCTAAACCAGCATTTCTCAACCAAGGTCCATATTAAATTTTTTGTAGGGCCACACAACAAAATAGTTAATTGGGGATCCACAATGGTATTTTAAGGGCCCCTGAAAAAAATTTTCCTTTAGATGTCTATATTGGTATGTATTGCAAGAAACAGCTAGGTTTCTTTTTCTATCAGAGTAAATTGGGGGTCCACAGTAATTTTTCAGGGTCCATGAAAAAATTGTGTTTCAGACAGGTATATGTGCAATAAATTGATTATGCACCCATAATACATATATTTTAATAATTTTTATACAAGTCCTAATAATATTTAATTATAAATAATATAAAGGGATTTTTAAACATCAAATGGCTATGGGATTCCATAGATAGGAAATGGTTGAGAAGCCCTGCTATAAAGGCTCCCTCATTAAAAAGCTACAGCTTTGATGGCAATGAAGATATTTTTATAAAGAAGTGGAGACACAGGCAGAGGCAAAGTTGAGCAACTGGGTATATATGTTGAACTAAACAAAAGTCAGATGCAAATGTCAGTTATGTTTGTGACTGGATTATAAAAGTCCTCAGCTGATTGTATGTAGCAAAAATGACTAAACCAATCAGTCATGTCATAGACATAAGTAGACAATAAAAGCCAGGTAACAAAAACAAAAATACTGAGTGGATTTGGTATATAATGGATGTCCATGGAAGAGTAGGCTATCTGTCTTTCATTTGTTTCAGTCATTTGACTGCAGCCATGCTGGGACACCACCTTGAAGAATTTTTAGTCAAATGAATTGACTCCATCGTCATTGTTAAATGTCTGCCCTCCATGCTGGCACAGTTTGGACAGATTGACAGGAGCCGACCAGGTAGAAGTCTGCACCAGACTCCTGTGTCTGTTTAGACATGGTTTTTATGGCTGGATGCCCTTCCTAACACAAACCACCCTGAAGATTGGATTGATTGCTTTTTACAGGCACCAGCCCTGGCAGGTCACCAAATAACTTGCAAGACAAGGAATCTTTGAGAAGGGAAGGAGCATTGGAGGAGGTGATCTTTTGTCAAATGACTTATGGGGACGTAAACACACCAACACTGGTTGTCAAATGGTAGTAGCAGACAAGCATGCTCACACTCACTCACGCACACACACACACTCATCCACACGCACACACATATATCTGGCAGGCTTCTTGGTTTCTTTCTACCAAATTCACTCAGAAGACTTTAATATTTCACTCACTTATAGAATTGACCAAAATGTCAATTAATATTAAACTTATTTACTTAAATGTAATACTACATAACAAATAGACCTCCTAACTATTAAATAATATATTGTCTTACAAAACTATTTCTCAAAGTAAATTATATGTAATACGTTAAATCACATTATAATAAACATAATAAATTAAATAGGTATATGTATCATAACTAATGATTATCAAGAAATTATATATAAATTAATATTTTAACAATAATAATAATAAACATAATACAATTCAAAAATTAATATTCCTAAATATATATATATATATATATCTGGTTCTCTTAGGCCTTTTCTGTACAATCATGGTTGAATATGCTTGCGTGCTCTGAAGTTCCGAAGGTGAATGACTCCGTGGTTACAACGTCAGGTTTACAATTGTGAGGTTGTGAGTTCAATTCCTGGACTGGGCTGTGTGTTTTGTTCTTGTCAGTGGCATGGAGAAGAGAGGCTGGTATGCATGGGCAACTGCTGATCTTCCTTAAACAACCATGCCCAGACTTGTACCTCAGAGAGTAACTTTCTAGGTGCAATCCCATGATCAAAGGGTGGGGGTCACCCTATGAAGTTTTGATTTTTTTTCTTTACCCCCACCCCCGCCCTTCCAGCACCTCTATTTCATAGCATATATTCCTTTAAAATTTACTTAGAAAGTAATTCCATTGTGTCTGATTTTGGCATGTGAATGCAGCAATGTACTGTTGGTACATTGTATCATTTTATAATAAATGTTGAATAGGAAAATTTGAATAATGGTTTTATTTTCAGACTCAATGAGGAATAAATATTATGGCTGAAATTATATTGAAATTGAACATTTTTACATAACTCTGCTTATTCTCTCTCTCTCTCTCTCTCTTTCTCTCTCTCATGTTGATTTTTTTTTTTTAAGTTTTGCTTGGGGTTTTTTATGTCAGTTTTAATCTTTTAGTTATTGTGCAGAAACTTGGCAGAATTTTATTTATAAACATGTATGAATATCTGCCACGCACGCACTTTTGGGAGTGGATAAGTAGCAATTATTCTGGAACAACGGACTGTGTCTATAGCCATCACACAGCTGCCAGGATTGTCAAGATCAATATAGTTAATATTCTTGAAAAGTAGTTTACAAGTCAAAACCTGCAGGAACAAATGTGTGAATAGGGAATTACAGAAGACTGAGGAAAGGACTAAGTGTAGGTTATTGTGAAGTGGAGAGAAGAAAGAAGTCAGGACTGGCACAGCACCAACCAGCTCAAAGTAGCAAAACCCACTATTGTAGGAGCAGAAAATACGGAGAGAGGAGACAGTGCATCCTTTGGTTGGAGGCTGGGATGTGTTGGTAAGAAACTTCATGCCAGACAAGTGATCTTTCTTTGGATGTTTGTGTGAATAGCAGCAACACTGTCCCAGATGTGAGATGTGGAAACAGGTTTTTGCAAGGCTGCCAATGAGATTTTCAGCAAAACTCTCTTGTTCACAACCCTGTAACTTAGCATTTCTGCAAAAGGGACTGATAGAATAAGCACCAAATTTAAGAAAACCCAATGCTGGTGGCATGTAAAGAATACCTTTCAAGCATTGGGCTTCACGGAGGCAAAGTGGCTGAGTTCCTTTCAAGTGTTGGGCCTCACAGAGGTAAAGTGGCTGAGTTCCTTTCAAGTGTTGGGCCTCACAGAGGTAAAGTGGCTGAGTTCCTTTTGAGCATTGGGCCTCACTGAGGTAATGACCGAGACCTTTGGCATTGTCGTACTTGAGAAGAAGACCCATCAAGTCGAGCCAACTCACAGTCATGGCAGATACCAATGTCATGCAAATTGGCACCAATACCAGAGGCACATAAAAGCACCGGTTAAACTCTCAGAGTTGTTGGCATTAGAAAGAGCATCCAGCCATAGAAAACTATACCAAATCAGGCTGGAGTCTGGTGCAGCCTTCCAACGTACCAGCCTGGTCAAACTGTCCAACCCATGCCAGCATGGACAGCAGACATTAAATGATGAAATACAGGGTAGATTTATTTGACCTAAAGGTGCTACCCCTGTATAGCCACAGTCCAGTGACTGAAATAAGTAAAAGATGAAAAATATTAAAATTGAGGTGTCTGTAATTATGATTGTTTCAATTAATTCACCAGTATTTAAAGATAATGGATTTCACAGAAACTTTACAATGTACAAGTTCAATCCTCTACAATTAGACTGAAATGGTCCCGGCATTGGTAGAATCATTACAAACTGCTTGCAATATTTACTTGCAAACCTTTACATTCTAAGTTCAGATCCTACTGTAGTCAACTTTGCCCTCAGTCTTCTTAAAGGTTTGCAAAATACGACACCTGTTATATTGTGATTAATTTGATGTTCATATAAGGCATCTTAGATATAAGATTATAACAGAATGCATTATCTTTTGTCTTTCATAAGTTTGTACAATAGGTAACAATCATATACTGAGTTAGTTTTAGTTACACTTGTCTTAAAAATATGAGAGGTCCTGTTATCTGTTTTTACAAATGTCAGATTTTATGTGCAATTGGCTTGCATATGCTTGTATTGTTTTTGCTCTTGAGCTATTTTATTTTCCTAGTTTTTAAGAAAGTAAAGTACCAGAATTATAGTTGTTAAAATATGACTTCATATAACTGTTGTACTGGTGTTCATTCTACTTATGTTGTTAACACTTTCGATACCAACCTGGCTGAAACCGCCTCTGGCTCTGTAGTACAAATGTCTTGTTTTCATAAGTTTCGAATTAAAATCTTCCACCAAACCTTAGTCACAATTTATATTCCTAACAATATTGTGATACCTGTGCTGGTGGCATGTAAAAAACACCATCAGAACATGGTCAATGCCAGCGCCACATTCACTGGCTTCTGTGCCGGTGGCACGTAAAAAGCAATAACCGATCGTATCTGCTGCCAGCCTTGCCTGGCACGTAAAAAAAACCCACTACACTCCCGGAGTGGTTGGCGTTAGGAAGGGCATCCAGCTGTAGAAACATTACCAGATCAGACTGGAGACTGGTGCAGCCTCCTGGCTTCCCAGACCCCGGTCGAACCGTCCAACTCGTGCTAGCACGGAAAACGGACATTAAATGATGATGAACACCAGCTTAATGGTAACTAAGTTATTTTATTAAATTCTTTGTAATATTTAAAGTTAATTGAAAGAAACACAGAGTATCTTAAAATAAATACAGTAACAAAATGGTTAAAGAGCTCACGCAAAATATCATTCCCTCAATTAGCACAAGTTGAATTGATCTGGAAATTTTAAAAAGTTTTACATCTTTTATGTTTATTTATATTGTTTTTGTTTAACTAGTTATGTCTATTAATGTCAACTATTCGGTGACAGTTGTACAGGAGGTATCTGTTTTTAACGAAGCTGACTCAAGGAATTAATTTGCCTATATAATGTAGTAACAGTTGCAGGGTTTCAAATTACAACCTATTGTGCAAAACAAATATAATTAATGTTGTTGCTACCTATAAAAACATAGTAATTCAATGACTATCAATGTGGGCCTCTACATCTTATGAATCATCTGAGTAGCCAATAGATGGCTCACAATCATAAGGTAGTAAGTTCAATTTCCGGATCGGGCTGTGTTTTGTGTTCTTGAACAAGACACTTTATTTTACATTGCTACAGTTCATCCAGCTGTAGAAATGAGTTGTGACATCACTGGTGCCAAGCTGTATTAACCTTTCCCTTTTCCTTGGATAGCATCAGTGGTGTGGAAAGGAGAGACTGGTATGCATGGGTAACTGCTGGTCTTCCATAAACAACCTTGCCCAGACTTGTACCTCAGAGGGGAACTTTCTAGGTGCAACCCCAGAGTCATAGATGACTGAAGGAGGTCTTTACCCTTTACGCATACATAAACACTTTTTTATGAATTATACATGTGTATAGCTCAGTGGTTAGAATATCAGGCTTACAGTCACAAGTTGGTGAATTCGATTCCCAGACTGGGCTGTGTATTGTGTTCTTGAGCAAGACTCTTTATTCATGTTGCTCCATTTTAGTCAGCTGTAGAAATTGGTTGCTATATATGCCAATGGTTATCAATTTATTATGGGCTACTTACTGGTTCACTACATTTCTGAGTGCAAGTGTATGTCTAGAACTTGGAGCAAAGGAGTTTGTTCTCAGAGCAGCTGTCTTTTGTCACTGTTTACATCTTTAAGTGTATGTCAGTGAAGGTTGCAAGCTCACATATAATGACCCTTCATACAATTTCTATCTACTAAAATTTCACTCACGGATGTGAGTCAATCTAAAATGTTGTAGAAAATACTTTCACAACCTAGAGGATGGAAACTATGTGACAAGGAAGAAAGCTTCTGGATCATGCAGCCATGCCTGTGGCCTTCATCCTCATCACTATTATTTAATGTCCATTTTCTATGCTGGCATGGGTTGTACGGTTTGACAGAAACTGACCAGCTGAAGGGCTGTTCAGGCTCTATATCTCTTTTGGCATGGTTTCTACAGTATGTACGTGTATATGTTTGTGTGTCTGTGTTTGCCCCCAACATGGCTTGACAAACCGATGCTGGTGGGTTTACGTCCCCGTAACTTAGTGGTTCGGCAAAAAGAGACTGATAGAATAAGTACTAGGCTTACAAAGAATAAGTCCTGGTGTCGATTTGCTCGACTAAAGGCAGTGCTCCAGCATGGCCACGGTCACATGACTGAAACAACTAAAAGAGTAAAAGGGATATAAACTTCACTATTGTCATTTAATGAAATATTCCAATGAACCAAATGATATTATTGCACAGGTGTTAATTATGATGCTGAATTATGTATGTGTGAAATATATATATGTATGTATGTGTGTGTGTGTATATAATTTTATATTTCTTATATATTTCTTATTTTTTAGGTCACATTTTCTCTTCTTTTGACCTAAGCAAAACCGAAGATGTCTAAGGTTGCATTTAGTACGAATGGGAAAGTAATTGGACCAAAAACAGAGAAAAAGGTGGAATTCAGGTGTGTTTTTTTTTATTATTATTTTATTCTTTTACTAATTTTAGTTTTATAACTATAAACATGCTTAACCACAAAATTACTGCACCACTTGATTTTATTCTGTTAATCATTGGATGTGAGAGTTTGATATTAATCCTTAACTCTGTCTTGTTTTGTTTTCTGTTGATCTAGAAGCCTTTTCAGTAGATTATTAAACTGTAGTTCAAAATTTATTTATATGCCACTTATGTAGTGTAGTTTGTGTGCATCTTGAAAGAAATATGACCCTTTGAATCTTTGGCAGTTAGCATACGAAGGTAGAAGTCACATACCAGCTAGCTAAGAATAAATGACTTCCAGAGAATTAGCATCACTCCTTGTTCTGTTACTACTATTAGTTCCCTGGTGAAACTATTGGATGAAAGGAGAGCTGAAGACTTGATGGGAATGCTGGAGTTGGAAGAGTCGGTGGAGCAACTGGCAAGGGTGATTAGTGTGATGGTATGGACATGTGTTGAGGAGGGATGAGGATCATGTTCTGAGGAGAGTGCTTGAGTTTAAAGTGAATAAACCATGAAAGGGAGATCGACCACAGAAAATGTGAAGGGGGACAGATAGAGGAGGAGATTAGGAGGGTTGGCTTGAGGAGTGAGGATGCCCAAAACTTGGTGAGATGGTGTGGGAGCAGTTACTGAGTGAGGTAGATCCAGCCACCCCCGTTAACGGGGACAAACCTGGATTTCAAATATTGGAATTCAGTACAAAAGAATACATGTGTATTAATAGTTATGAGTGTATTTCTATGTGATCTTTCACATGCTGACACTGTAATAGAACTGCAGATATTATAACATATCTGGGCTTAATTACCTGCAGTCTTATGTTCTGCTGCATCAGTATCTAATTTATATTCAACATTTCTATAGTTAACAGAGGTTGCATGTCTTATGGATCAATTCAATCAACAGCACTCTTTGAGAAATTTGTGGTGAAAATGAAATAATTCTGTAGAATGAAATTCCATTACCTTCTTGAATTATCAGCTGAAGAATATGAAAATGAAATACCACTTGCCACTCAGGAATCAAAGCAATGTTGCAAAATTATGATCCACTGATTAGAAATGGATTTTGTTGCAACGCTTTAAGAAATGATCCTTAGTGTGATTTATTTCGGTGTAAATGTTGGTTTCAGATTTTGGCACAAGGCCAGCAATTTTAGGGAAGGAGATAAATTGATTACATCATTCCCAATGTTCAACTGGTACTTATTCTATTGATCCTGATAGGATGAAAGACAAAGTTGACCTCAGCAGAATTTGAACTTGGACGTGCTAACAATTGAGCCAGCTCACCACTCAATAATAATGGTTTCAAATTTTGGCACAAGGCCAGCAATTTCGATTACATCATTCCCAGTGCTCAACTGGTAATTATTTTATCAGCCCTGAAAGGACAAAAGGTAAAGTCAATCTCAGCCGAATTTGAACTCTGAATATAAAGATGGACGAAATACTGCTAAGCATTTTGCCTGGCATGCCAACAATTCTACCAGTTTACCACCTTACTTCAATGTAAACATTATTCTTTGACTGTTATTATGGAATCAGGAAGATTTGGGATTCAGTTTATGCTGTTAGGAGCATTACTTGAAAACAAGATGCACTTTCAGAAAAAAATAGTTAATTTACCACCTGTTGTTATTATATTCTTATGGTCATTTCTCTAAGAGTTCCTTAGAGATTTTGGTGCCATCAGTATATATGGTGCTAAAACTAACTGTAACACTTTCTAAATTGCTAATATTTCTTAATTCATTTAATTTAGAAATTGTAGCATTAACAATAATAATTTATTTCACCTTTAAAAGTGGTTTTACAATAAGTTTTCCATCAACAATGATATTCTATATAACTTGAATTTTGCTAAAAGATTGCATGTATGTGTGTCTATGTTTTGGTTTGCTTATCCGCTTGAAACATCACATAAAAGTGCATGAGGACCAATAAGTGGTTCATATTCTTGGAAGCAATCTTGTATGTAACATGTGCCAAAGAGTGTAGGTTACTTGCTGACCTGAAAAGCCACACACTCATACTGCTCATATGAGACCAATTCTTAAGTGCTTCAGGTGATGGCTATGCTTTAGAATGAGGAAGCAGCCATCATTTATATATACATGTATGTGTATATAATATGTTTATATATGTGATAAAGTAATGGGATCCAAAAGGATCATGGTTTAAGCAGTTAGTTAACCTCAAGCATAGATATGGCTTGTATTGGTAACATAAAACAAATTATATTCTTTCAGGAAAGTTTATTAAGCAGCATATGCCATACACCATGTATGGGGCACCATGTTAAATTAAATAGAAATTCTGATATGTGATTATAAATCAGTGAGTATACAGAATGGAGTTGGTAAATATGCACTACATTTGTTTCAAAAGGAAACTAAATAGAAATTATGTAACTTTGAAGTTATAGATGTTCAGTTTCCTTTGTTGTTGGGTACGTTTATCTGTTTACAATTCCATTGTCAAAAAGAGACCAAGAAGAAATTATTACACTTACAACAGTGGAATGGTGGGTGGAAGCAAGGTTTGGTTAAGGGACTGATGAAATTCATTATCAACAAGCAAACGGTAAAGAGAAAAGTGTCACAGAGTGGACTGAACATGGAACCACAGTTATGTTTGTATATTTTTGTGTGCACTTTTAGAAGACCTATTGCTGGGTTCAATGTTATATTTACTGATTATCACTCTTATACTTACCATGTCTAACTATATATCAGCATAATTCAGCTGTAGCTAATGCTTTAACAAACACGATTGAAAACTGAAAGACTATGTATGTTTGTTCTTAATTGATGTTGCTGTTATACCACTTGTCTTTTGCCAACAGAAGCTTCGTTTTTGTTTTCAGAAATTAATTGTAAAATCTATTTCAGTCTGGTATTTATTTTATCTAATATGTATATTTCTGGATATATATATTGTTTGTGCTCAGCTGACTTGTCAATAAATAAAATACAAAATTAAAATGTTTCTTGCTGTTTGCAGTTGGTATCTAATAGTAAAAGCTTTTAAGTATTATTGACTAAATTTAAATGTAATTCAAGTCTTAATTGTACACTATATGCAAGCGACTTTGCATTAAATGATGTATAATCTTTACTTTTGTTATTCATCTGTGGCCATGTTGGGGCAGCACTTTAAAAAAACAAAACATGAAATACTTTGCAGAAATTTTATATATATATATATATATATATATATATATATATATATATGTAAGACAATGTTCAGGCATAGCTGTAGTAAGAAGCTTGCTTCCCAACCACATGGTTCCAGATTCAGTCCCCACTGCATGGCGCGCTGGGCAAATGTCTTCTATTATAGCTTCGAGCAGACCAAAGCCTTGTGAGTGGATTTGGTAGACAGAAATGCTTTGTGGTATTTCGTCTGCTGTTACGTTCTGAGTTTAAATTCTGCTGAGGTCGACTTTGCCTTTCATCCTTTCGGGGTCAGTAAATTAAGTACCAGTTGATGTAATTGACTTAATCCCTTTGTCTGTCCTTGTTTGTCCCCTCTATGTTTAGCCCTTTGTGGGAAATAAGAAACTGAAAGCAGTTCAACAAAAATGACCAATAGAATAAGTACCAGGCTTTAAAAATAACTGCAGGGGGTCAATTCATTGACTAAAAATTCTTTGAAGCAGTGCTCCAACATGGCCAGTCTAATGACTGAAAAAACTTTTTAAATTAGAATACTAAAAAAGAAAAGAAAGAAAAAAATCTCACCCACAGAAATTGAAACGTAACTAATTTTGAATTTCCTAGGTTCGTTATATTTTGTCTATAAAAATAAAATATTTTTCTACTTTGCACCACTTTTCAGCATTAAGTTGCTTTTTTCTTTTTCTTTTAAATATCCAGGCCAATGACTTGGAGCCATCAAGGCACCATGTCTTTATAAATATGTTTACAAATCCAGTACATAGTGTAAGAACTGAATTAATGTGTACCTGAAGGAGATTAAAAAATGATAAAACCTGAAACCTGACATAGATAAATAAGTTTTCTGATGGTTTCTTTTCTTTTTTTTCTTCCTTTTTTTTTTGTAACATAATATTCTTCAACATTATCTTCACTGTTATCATTACCATCATGGCTACTACTACTACTAAACCTGATGATGATTATCATTACCATTAGTATCAACAGCACCAAAAATATTTTGCACTACTGTACTGTATTTTCCTTACTAACATCACTAACTACACAAGTTAAATAGGGAAATTTTTATGAAGTCATTTGACCTACTCAATGTAACATTCTCTCTCTCTCTCAAAAATTTCTCCAGCTTATTGAGGAATTAGATTAAATTATAAGATATTGTGCTTTCACTTCATCCAGAAGGCTGACTGGAAACTGGAATTTGTTCTGATCAAACATGCATGGCACTGCACTTTTGTTCAGTCTATAGCAAAAATAACCTCGTCTTCATCTTTGCAGTGATCCAGTTCTTAAAAATGGATTCAACTGCAGTACATCTGGGGAATAACGATAGATACTGTAACAAAGAATGGATTGTATTAGCCTAACAAAGGATGGATGTATTGGCTTAATTTGCTAGAAATAGTAGCCAATCACATCCTGCTGTCTTTAAAATGAAGTTTTAAGATAGTTTAATGTAGCATACACATTGTATCTGAATAAAAGACAGGGTTGTCATAGCTGGAATTCCTCTGATTGTAATCCTTCTTGATTAGCGCTGATCTAGAACTAAACAACAGCAACCAATAATCTTTTATCCATAGAAACAGATTAGCAGTAATCTCCATTTAAGTTATCATGATTGGTGCAGGCGTGATTGTGTGGTTCAGAAACTTCCCAGTCATGTTGTATCTGGTTCAGTTGCACTGCCTAGCACCTTGGGTAAGTGTCTTCTGCTATAGTTCTAGGCCAACTAAAGGCTTATGAGTGGATTTAGTACATAGAAACTGAAAGAAGCCTGTCTTTGTGTGTGTGTAAGCATTTAGTTCATAATTGCTAGTCCAACAAAATCTATTTTGTTTCACCTACAGTTCTTCAGGAGCTAAGTGTTTACTCACTTTCAGACATAGCTTCTTTGAACATATACACCCTGGAGTACACTCGGTAATGTAATTGCAAAGCAATAAAAAAAATTTGAGTATTAGTTGGTTGGATTCACAGCCTCTAACTTTCTTGGAATTAAAATAATAATTGAATGAGGACTATCTATTACTACTACTTGTCTGTGTATAAACTATCTCTGCATTGTTTATGACATAGCTTATGAGAGTGAGTGCATTTGAGTATGGCGTAGCAGGCCCTCAAAATGAATACTGCTGGAAAAATGGAGTTGATAAAGATGGACTTATCACTGAAGGACATACCTATCCCACCTAAATATAATGTCTAAAAGTTGATGAACCAACTATTGATCCCCTCTATTTTCTTATTGCTATATAAATTAATGGTAAAATATCTCTTTACCTTCACCCATTTAGTACACTCTGTAATGTAATTGCAATTCCATAAAAAAACACTTGTGTATTAATAATTGGGTATTCTACCAGCAGTATATTGGATAGATATTATACCTTAGTGGGTTGGATTCACAACCTCTAACTTTCTTGGAAATAAATATAAAGATATATATCATCATCATCATTTAACATGTTTTCCATGCTGGCATGTGTTAGTTTGATAGGAGCTGACCAGCTGAAGGGCTGCTCAGGCTCCATGTCTGTTTTGACCTGGTTTATAATACAGCTGGATGTCCTTCCTAATGCCAACTACATTACAAAGTGTAGTCTGTGCTTTTATACAGCACTGGCACAGGTCCTTTTTACAAGACAACATTACCTACAAGCCTGCAAGATTAGGGATGCTCAGTTGGTTGTTGTTGCTAAGCAACAAGACGGGTAAGGGTGATTAGGTGATGGTCTAGGGCTTAGGGGCAGGACACCCCAGACCTTGGGGAAAAAAAACTTTGGTCTTGTTGTAGTCGAGGGCTCTTCATTGACACCTGACGCCACTGGGAGGTGGCCCTCAAAGTTGCTGGAAATGGAGATCTCCAGGTCCAAATTCTTGGACGGCTGCTCAGTTGGAGAAGGTTGCAGAGGATGAACCTGTATGCAAGGCAACTATGTTTTTACTTAGCTTGACATGTCTTTTCAAGCTCAGCAAACTGCCAGGAGTCTCGGTCCCTTGTCATCCCTTCTCTGAGTCCTGATGTTTGTTGATCTTTCCTCACCACTTCGTACCACATCTTCCTGGGTCTACTCCTTCCACATGTTCCCTTTTCAATTAGAGAGAGACCAGCACCTCTTCATAATGTACGTGTGTTTGTGTGTACCCTTGTTTTGACATCATCCAATGATTGTGAAACAAGCATCATATATGTCATGTTCATTCCCTTCCTTCCATGACAAACAGGTCTGGTAATGGTGGGTAGGTGGAATACTATGTTGCTTTGAAATATGAGAGCTGGCCACAGAAAGGGTACCTAGCTGTAGTAACAGTCGCCTGGACATTAAACAATGATGTTACTCATTAAAAACTCATTTCGGTTATCAAAAATGACCCCTACAGAGCGCAGCTGCATAGCAAAATGAGACGATATATAAAAACCCATTGTCTTCAAATGACAGTTTTGTGTTTGACTTTGTGATCTTTTGTTCATAAATGCAAAATCCACCAACCTATTCAAATAAAGCTATTTCACATGTTGCATCTGTATGTGAAAATATATCTTCTACTTGTTTCAGTCATTAGACTGGAGCAATGCTTTGAAGAAATTTTAGTTGAATTAATCAACTCCAGTTGTTGTTTTGTTTTTGTTTTTTTCTTGTAAAGCCTGGTATTCTGTCAGTCTTTTTTGCTGAAATGCTAAGTTACAAGGATGCAAAAACACACCAGCACAGGTTGTCAAGTGGTAGTGATGGTGGGGTGGAAGGGGGAAAACAGACACAAAGACACACGTACATAAATATGTGGCTGTGTAGTAAGAAGCTTGCTTCCCAACCACATGGTTCCAGGTTCAGTCCCACTGCGTGGCACCTTAGGCAAGTATCTTTTACTATAGCCTCAGGCCGACCAAAGCCTTGTGAGTGCATTTGGTAGACAGAAACTGAAAGAAGCCCGTCGTATATATATAATGTGAGTTTTTCTGTCTGTATTTGTCTCCCCACCCATCACTGTTTGACAACTGGTGTTGGTGTCTTTATGTCTCTGTAGCTTAATGGTTTGGCAAAAGAGACCAATAGAATAAGTACTAGGCTTAAAAACCAAGCCCTGTACTTGATTGGTTCAATAAAATCCTTCAGGTGGTGCTCCAGCATGGCTAGTCAAAGTCCCACTGTCACACCTTGGGCAAGTGTCTTCTGTAGCCTCGGGCCAACCAAAGCCTTGTGAGTGGATTAGGTAGATGGAAACTGAAAGAAACCCATTGTGTATATATATATATATATATAATTGTCCCCCAGCATCGCTTGACAACTGATGCTAGTATGTTTACGTCCCCCTAACTTAGAGGTTCGGCAAAAGAGGCCGATAGAATAAGTACTAGCTTACAAAGAATAAGTCCTGAGGTCGATTTGCTCGACTAAAGGCAGTGCTCCAGCATGGTTGCACTCAAATGACTGAAACAAGTAAAAAAAAAGAACATACATACATACTAGATGAAGCTTCTTTCAGTTTCTGCCTACCTTATCCACTCACAAGGCTTTGGTCAGCTTGTGGCTACAGTTGAAGACACTTGCCCAAGGTGCCACACAGTAACAATGAACCCAGAACCATGTGGTTGGGAAGCAAATTTCTTCCACATAGCCATGAAAAATAAAGACAAAAAAAAAATCACATCATAATGTCAAATCTACACATCACTGGTTCTCATCTACAAGTTTAGACTTAAACGCAGCTTGTTCCATATAATGTTACTCTCTCTAATACATATTCACACACAGACACTCTCCACTCTACACAAAGCTGTTTTTGTTTTTCTACAACTAAATATTCAGACGCCACACAGATAAGTGGACAGATGATTTGGGCATCCAAGGTGTAAGATATATGTGGGCTACCTGCCAAAGTTTTGATGTGCTAGCTTTGCTCTCTTGGTCTGTTTGTGCAAAGGTGACAACCATTAATCAATAACAACAACAATAGCCATTATCACTATTATTGTTATCACCACCATTACTATCCAGTTGTCCTAGTTGATAAATCAATCCAGTATATTGTCTTAGGGCTGGCATTTCAACAAACACTGTTTTTGTATTCATTTGTGCCACGCACGTAGCAAATATTGTCTATAAACTGTTTTACCCAGTTATCATTTAACTGAAATTCACTCACACTCTCTCTCTTCTCTCTGTATTCTTTTATTCATTTACTTGTTACAGTCATTAAACTGCAGCCATGCTGGAGCACCATCTTGAAGGGTCTTAGTCAAACAAATTGTCCCCAGACTTATTTCTTAAGCCTAATACTTATTCTATCATCCGTTATGCTGAACCACTAAGTTACGGGGGTGTAAACACACCAACACCAGTTTCAAATAGTGTTTAAGGGAACAGACCACAAAGATACACGCACACACACACACATATATATTGAGTTAGTGCATAATTATTGCGGCTTTTTTTTTTTTTTTTAACAAATTTTATTCAACAAAAGCAACATGTAACAAAAACATCTTTAAATGATTATTCTGGAGCATATTCACCATCTACTTCAATTACTGCTTTCCATTTGCTTGGCAGATGGTTAGACCATCATTTAAAGATGTTTTTGTTGAATAAAATCTGTCGAAAACAAGCTGAAATAATTATGCACCAACCCTATATATACACACACACACACACACACACATGACAGGCTTTTTTCAGCTTTTGTCTACCAAATCCACTCACAAGGTTTTGGTCAGCCTGAAGTTGCAGTAGAAGACACTTGCCGATAGTGCCAGACAGTGGGACTGAACCTAGAACTATGTCGTTGGGAAGCAAACTTCTTGCTATGCCTGCGCTTGTATACATACATATATATATATGTATGTATATATAATTTTTTGCGTAATGAGATAAAAAATCAAGGCTGTATAGATATTAGGGCATTTATAGATAGGTCTTACAACTGTTTCTAGAATATTTATTATATCCCTTCATTGGAGATGCTGTGAGAGGAAAAATTAAGTCATATATATATGAAAATAATGTAATATAGCATGAAAGCAGCACACTGTGTAAAATGGGTAATGTTTAAATGAATATCCAGCTCTTAAAAGAAACCATGCCAAAAATGCAACAAGTGGTCCTTTGATGTGTCTGATAGGGATATATAACTCCTTGAATTTGGGTGGCAGCTTAACCAACTCATTCAAGCATGGAAAGAGGATATATAAAGATAATTACAAATGAAAATTGTTGTCAGTATCAAACATAAGAGAAATATATTAAGCCTTTCTATTTATAAAATGGAAGTTGAAGTGAACTCTTGTGTAATCTGGACTCACCAATTTGAAATCCCATTGTGATACTACTAAGGGTATGGAAACAGTATGAAAAAATAAATAAACAAGAGCACTCAGAGAGCGCAAACCTCTGCCAAGGCAACACCAGCGTTCTCTCAATGATTAGCTGGAAATTATTTTTTAAATGAGAATGTCTGAAATAAACTGACTGCTCTCACTAATGAGAATACTAAAATTGAACCCTACCATTTTAAAAAATTAAGTAAAAAAAAAAAAAAAAAAACAGGAAAAATAATCCAGAATCCTTGTCCAGTAACAGATTGATCCTAAAATCTAATCAGTTCGTGCTAGTCATGGGGCCAAACATCCCTGAAAGTTTTATCTGAATCCATCCTGTGGTTCTTGAGATATCTTGTCCACAGACAAACAAACAAACATGATTGGAAACAATACATCTGCCTTCACTAAGATCGAGGTCATAAAACTGCAAAAAAATATGAAGTAAAATATATATTTCACTAAAATAATGAAGTGCTTATGTACCAACTATTAGATAGAAAAACTATTTCTTTCAAATTACAGCTTTCTTAAAAAAGTACAGTATACATTGGATAATGCAGCCACCTCAAAAAGAGTGGTTTATTTGTAGATTTCCTGAATCAGTTTTGACTTGGAGCTAAATGTTGTAAAACATTTAATCTTGTCTGCTTTCATTTGAATCATCTCAATGAAATTATTAAAAGATACTGCTAATGCTATCACTCCTCTCCTAGTCAAGGAGACTTTGCCTTGCAAGTTTACTTGGTGACCCTACAAGTGTCATGAAAAAAGGGCACCTTACGCTCTGTGAGGTGATTGGCGTTAGGAAGAGCATCCAGCTGCAGAAACCATGCCTAGACAGACAACAGAGCTTGGCACAGTCTTCTGGTTTGCCAGCAAGAAAAACAAACATTAAATGATGATTGTAGTGATGATGGAATCAACAGAAATAATGAATAATCTGTCAAAATTTATATAATACCTTCTGAACTAAGTCTACAATTCTAAACTTAAAGCAGAGTTGCAGAAGTGATCAGGACCATATCACTGTTCAGAAAATACCATAGACTAGTTTATAAATTTCAAAAGTTGTATGTAAGCTGTTAATTTATTTAGCATTAATTGTGACTCATGAATGGAGACGGCATCAGAGTTTTAAACGGAATCTCTTTGGTTTTCTTATTTTCTAGTGAACTACAAACTACATGAGATTTCTTTTTACATTATGGTTACATATTATCTCTTTAGTGAGAAATGGGCCAAAAGTAAGTGCATGATGTGTTCGGTCAGGGATGTCGATAAGTATGAAAACTATATGGTACTGACAGTTCAGGATGGCAGTGTGAATTGAGTGCTAGAGCCAGGAGCTGTATATAATGAAATCAGAGACGGTCACAAGTTCAAATGGTTGCCCTCAGTGCGGAATAAGATATGATTGATCTATTACTGGTCGTTCAAAGAGTAATAAGACACCCTATTAAAATGAGTGATATAGAGATTTGATAAAAAGTAGCCGTAAAAAAATAAAAACATTGACAAAAGAGAGAAGCAGAAAGAATGTCACATATTAGGTGTCACAATATTAAGATATGAGAATACACTGACTGGTTTCAATTACAAATCATTAATACAAACCAGTGAAACAGTTTGTGTTTGATGTGTAAACTTTATATGATGAATGCAAGTAAATATACTTGAACGTTTAACACCTTACAGGTGTGCGTATGTGTGTGTATTTGCATGGCTAACACCATAAATATTTCAATATGAAAAATGTGGAATGTATTTTTTGATATATAAAGTTCAAGTTGAAACATGCTTATATAATCTATTTTTGCTTAGGGTGCCTTTAAGCCTGGATTAAGTCAAAAACCTAAACTTGTTTGTTCAGTTTTGTTTTTGTTTGTCTAATTTTTAATTCTTAGCTGCTTGCAATATAGGTTTAGATTTATCAGATGAAAACTATTATTAGCTTGTCATGGAGTGGTGATGATGTGTCTGTTGTATGTATGTATTACAGTGGTTAGGGCAGCGGACTCGCGGTTGTAGGATCGCGATTTCGATTCCCAGACCGAATGTTGTCAGTACTTATTGAGCGAAAACACCTAAAGCCCCACGAGGCTCTGGCAGGGGGTGATGGCGATCCCTGCTGTACTCTTTTGCCACAACTTTTTCTCACTCTTTCCTCTGTTGGCCTACTCGCTTAGCCAGTGGGGTGGCATCATTTGGAGGCTAAAACAATGCGAAGCACATTGTGACCAGCGATGTGTAGCAACATCTGATATATATATAGTGTTCAGTAGAAAAATAGCAAACTGCAACAGTATTTCTGTGTTCAAATCTTTCCCTAGTTGACCTTACCTTTTAATTTCCACTTTGGGTTTCATAATGCTACTACTGGATCCTGTATTTAGAGGCTTAAAGCTAATTTGATTAAAACTACCCCACACTCAAATTTGCAACAAATATAGACTAAAAAGCCATTGACTTTGTGACCCAATCAACACCTTTTCCTCTTGGTTGTTCAGCAAACAATTCAAAGGTTACTACAAATAATTGTCTCTGTCAGACATGGTGAAATGGTCAAATCATTAGGGAATTGGTAGCTAATTCAGATCTTACCGTTATCAACTTGGCTTACATTATTCTAGATTTAATAAAGTACCACTTGGGTTGATTTATGTTCTTATAATGCATTCTAAATGTGAATGGAATTATTACAGAATGGTATTGTGGGCGGTGAGCTGGCAGAAACGTTAGCACGCCAGGCGAAATGCTTATCACTATTTCGTTTGCCGTTACGTTCTGAGTTCAAATTCCGCCGAGGTCGACTTTGCCTTTCATCCTTTCGGAGTCGATAAATTAAGTACTAGTTACAGTATTATGTCATTTCCTTTTTTTTCTTTTTCTTAAGAGTGATTTGCTAGAGATTTGGCTGCTATTTCCAGCACTCTAAGTGCCCATGTACAGTTCATGCTTGTATTGATAGGGAGAAAGGATACCTTTTGCTTGAACTGAGTAGTAGTATTTGTTGTAGTTTTGTATGCAGGAGGGACTAAAATAATGGTATTGGTTGCCCACTTTACTCAGTCTTAGATGGATTGGAGATAAAATTTAAAAAAAAAAAAAGAGAACAGGGAAAGAGATTATGATAGCTAAGTAAAGACTGGGTTTTAAGGTAAGATAGAGATCAATAGTGGTGTGTTAGCAAATGTATAAAATAACTTGTGCGGGTAGGATGGCAAATGATCCAGCTTCTACTGTATCGACTGTGTTGGTTGAGTTCAAAGAGACAGAACAGTTGTGTTTATTGAAACCACTAACAGTAATGACTTGAGGGAGAGAGGTGTAGTGGCAGATGTTACAAAGGTGATGGGCATCAGATAAACTTTGTGGAATAGAGCAACTGTAAACCTCTATTACTAATGTCCTGTTTAAACAGTAGGGAAAGTTTATTCTATGTAAGGACTGTGACCCTTCTTCAGAAACTATACTATAGAATATATCAGTGGTTCTCAACTAGGGTCCATGCAATGAAATAGTAAATTGGGAATCTACAATAAGGGCTTTTTAAAACAATTTGCTTTAGGTGTAAGTGTTGATATGTATTACAAAAAACAACTTGGTTTCTTTCTCTGATGTTTTACATAGTTCAACCTACATAAGTTAATGGGTGAAAAACAAAATAAGAACTTTGAAAGAAGTTTCTATGAAACTATTTTTAAACATTGAATGGCTGTGGGGGTCCACTAGAATAAAATAGTAATGAAAGGTGTCCACAGATAAAAAAAAAACAATGAGTCCCTGTTTTAGATGTATGTATTGCAAGAAACAGCTAGGTTTCTTTCTCTAACATTTTACATGCTTCAACCTTCACAAGTTAATGTGTGATAAACAAAATAGAAATTTTGGAAGAAGTTTCTATAAAATTAATTTTTAAACACTGAATGGCTATGGGGGTTGACCAGAATAAAATGGTAATCAAAGAGGTCCATTGATTAAAAAATGGTTGAGAACCCCTGCATTAGATGTATTTATTGGTATGTATTGCAAGAAACAGCTAGGTTTCTTTCTCTAACATTTTACGTAGTTCAACCTACTCAAGTTAATGTGTGAAAAACTGGTCAAGAACCTCCTTTAGAATATATCTTGTACAAAGAGAGGCCGTCGACAAAAGATTTTGTGTCTGGTAGACATGTGTGTCTAGGAAAGGAATTATCACTATGTACACAGTCATTAAATGGATATATGTGTTAGACCACCTGCTTATAGCTAGCTAGTTTATATGTATTACCCTCTCAGCACTTATTTCTTTATGCATCTAGTTCTAATAAATTGGCACCAGGTCATCTGGTAATATAATCTGTACTTATATACTGCTGACCTATTTAAGCAAGATGTACATTCTGTGTACTTAGTAGTACTAAAGCCAGAATTAAGCACTATTTTTGAAAACCTTTACAGCTCCTGGAGACATTTTCCTTTGCATCATTCTTAAATTTTCCAATTCTTCATGTTTAGTTCTCTTGTTTTCTCAAGCTTGTCTTTAATTCAAATTATTCATGTAAATCAAAGCTTCCCAATGTCTATTAGAAAAAAAAATAGAATTTAGAATCAGAAGTTAGCAATTCTCATTTTTTGCACTCTGGAATATAGCTTTTGGTAGAATGCTATTTTAGTTTTCTATAGTCGTTTTGGTATTTTGTGGTTCCCTCTTCTTTTATTGCTTTCATTTGAGCTTTTTGTTTGAATAAAGTAGAAAGACCATAAAACAAAATAGATCCAAAAACAAACTATGAAAGAATTCAACAAGTTCATAAAATCATTGAAATGCATCAGGCTCAACTGACAACATGAACAAAAAAAAAAAGCTGACGGAATTCCAAGAAACTCCATTGGAAACAACAGAAGATATCAACAAAGAAGATGGGTGATTTGGATAGATTATGAGAAAAAGTTGATGATAGTGTACTCTAAGCCAAAAGATAAGGAGGAAAATAAATTATAGTAAGGAAGTAATGGCTGAGTCAATGAGAATAATGACTTTCAAATGATAACTTAAATTTAAGACTGTTGCAGTGAATGCCATGATTTATTAAATCATTTTCAACTTCCAATATACATGTTGTTCTTTTACTCTTTAATCCTTCAGCATTTAAACCAGCCAAAACATTCTACCTATTTTTAAGTCCAAACTTGCCAGATCCATCTCCTCACACCTATCCCACATGGTCATTCTAAAAATTACATTCACATCATCCAAATTTCAAAGCTGAAAGATAATGCATGATTAATTCAAAGTAATGTGAATGAATAAACTTTACATTTGGCAGAGTAATCTGAATGCTAAAGAGTTAAATGTGTATCAACTTATGGTTAAAATATTACTGTTTTGTGCATGTATTCTATGTGGGACGCAGATTGAATAAGGACTTCTGATCTAATTTATGCTCTTTCTTTCCCCACCTTTCTCTATTTCAGGCAGCCATTGTCAACCGAAAGTCCTCTAATAGACCGAGAAACAATTAAAATTGTGTATGATAATTGTTCAAAAGGGATTGGTAAGTTTAAAACAATCATTTGATCTTTAATGTAAAAAAAAGGGGTAAAGACCCCCTTTGGTCATGAATGACCATGAGATTACATCTAGAAAGTTCCCCTCTGAGGCTTAAGTCCGACCAATGTTGTTTATGGAAGACCAACAGTTGCTCGTGCATACCGACCTCCCCTCTCCACACCACTGATGTTATCCAAGGGAAAGGCAAAGGGAGATGCAACTTGGCACTAGTGACATCGCAACTCATTTCTACAGATGAGTGAACTGGAGCAACATGACATAAAGTGTCTTGCTCAAGAACACAACATACTACCTGGTCTCAGAATCAATCTCACTATCTCGTGATTGTGAGCCCAATGCTCTTAACAACTGAGCCATGCACCTTTTATGTAATAACAAAGAAATTAGGGCAATAAAATGGTAGTCATCATCATCATTTTATATCCACATTCTATGCCAGTGATTCTCAACTTGATCACATTAGTGGGGCTTGCATATCTCTATGACTCAAAGAGCTATACCAGCAGGATTTTTATTCTTGGTGAGTCTAATAACCAAGCCAGGTAAATCTGAAACAAATGATTAGAGTATTTGAGAATCACCATCAGAATGGTTGGAAATCATCATAACAGAATTATAGTTTCAACAAAGGAATCAAATTACTGTATTTTAATGTGTATAAGGAACCCTCAAGTATAACAAAACCCTTAATTTTGGGGGCTTAAAATTTGGAAAAAAATGCTTTGTAAGGGATTATGATACTATCCATGTATAAGAAACTCACATATTTTTTTAGCCTAATTTTTGACCAAACTGGGTTCCTTGAACATGTTAAAATATAGTAATCAATGATCAAGGCAAAAATTACCAAAATGCAGGATGACAGAATCTTATCAATGATATTGTGAAGAGTCATCTAGTTCCAAAAATGAACCACTGCTAACATCTGTAAAACTGGCAATTTACATGCGTCATTCAGCCACTGAAAGATTTTATCTGTGTTGGCAATGGTTTGAAATAGATTTTCTCAAATGTCCAGATGGGTCCCTAGATATAGTTGAAAACTTCTGTTGCCATAGGCAACCAAATCAGTAGTGGAGGTGGATGGTCTGAAAGTATAGTAACCAGAGTAAGATTGGAATGAAGGAAATTCAGGGAACTATTTACTTCTGCTGCTAACAGAGTTTGTCATTGAGGGAAGAGTAGCTTGTGTACCAACAGCAATGCCACATAATAGCAAATTGTGGGTCTTGAATGATATAAATTTGTGAAAACTAGAAAGAAATAAAAGGAGCATACCTGCTGGAATGTATATGAATACAGGGTAGTATCAAAAAGTTCCTGGTCTCTCTCTTTACTCTTTTTACTTTTTTACTTGTTTCAGTCGTATGACTGTGACCATGCTGGAGCACTGCCTTTAGTCGAGCAAATCAACCCCAGGACTTATTCTTTGTAAGCCTAGTACTTATTCTATCAGTCTCTTTTGCCGAATTGCTAAGTTACGGGGGTGTAAACACACCAGCATTGGTTGTCATGTGATGTTGGGGGACAAACACAGACACACACATATATACATGTGTGTGTGTATATATATATATATATATATATATATACATACATAGATATATACAACTGGCTTCTTTCAGTTTCTGTCTACCAAATCCACTCACAAGGCTTTGGTCGGCCCAAGGCTATAGTAGAAAACACTTGCCCGAGGTGCCACACAGTGGCACTGAACCCAGAACCATGTGGGTGGTAAGCAAGCTACTTACTACATAGCCACTCGTATGCCATGTTTGATAAAAAATAACTTATTTACTTAAATTTTAACATCATCTCTTTTGCAATAGTCACCTTACACAGCAAAGTATTCCTGTCACTTCTGGAATCCAACCTGGTAGTTGTTTTCCATAAGTGAATTGAGGTCCTGCAATTCACTCTGGATCTTGACAAGTGTTAAAATGGCAACCATTCAGTTGCATTTTCATCTTGGGAAAGAGATGGAAGTTTACAGGTGGTAAAGTTGGTGAATATGGCAGGTGCAGAAGCAATACCACATTTTCAGGGGTAACACTCATGGCAGGTCTTCCAGATCACCCATTGTCTTCCAGGGACATTCTTTCACTTTTGAAGTGCCTGTGCCACTCAAAACATAGTGTACAACCCATTGCCTCATTTCTGTAAGCTTGCTAAAGCATGCTCAATGTCTCTGTAGCAGACTTCCCAAGTTTAGCATAAAATATCATGTTAGCTCTTTGTTCCTGTCCATGACAAAATCGCAGAATACAGTATACGTGTGATCACAGAAACACAAATTTCACAACTTGTGAAGTAAACACAGTGATGTCACTCAGAAAACTGCCTCATGAAGGTCACTGCTAGCTCTCACTGAGCACACAACAATGTGCTGCCATCTGTTGGCACACTACTGAACTAGTTTGGGAACTTTTTGATTCCACAGAAATGAGCTGCAATAAAAATTGGATATAAGAGGAATCAGATGTAGTTGGTATATGAAAGAGAGAACACTATAATGGTACAGGCAAGTGATGTGTATGGAAGATAACAGCTGTATAAGGAAGTGCTGGGTACTCAGAATGGTAACGTACAAGATCTAATTAATGTAGGCACTGTTTTCATTACAGCCTTTCTGAGAATCAAATGAAACCAGTTAAAGAATAGTTCAATTGGAACTTAAGAATAAACATAATTTATTTCTCACCACAGTAATTCCATATGAGAATTTGGATACAGTGTTTCAATATAAATAGTTGCTTCTTACAAGAGTGCTTCTGCTGTTAGAAGTATGAACTGTGCCACGAAATTGTGGCTATTTTTCGCAGTGCCAGTGAAGGGATATGTAATGTTATTCCTTCAGCTTGCCACATCATCATCATTTAACATCCATTGTCCATGCTGACATGGGTTGGACTATTTGACTGGGCCAACATGCTGGAAGGCTGCACCAGGGATCCAGTCTGATTTGGCATAGTTTTTTATGGCTGGTTGCCCTTCCTAACACCAGCCACTCCGAGAGTGTAATGGGTGCTTTTACATGCCACTGGTACAGGTGTCATTTGCATGACATTGGTATCTGCTATGACTGCAATTTTGCTCAGTTTGATGGGTCTTCTTCTCAAGCATGACATAATGCCAAAGGTCTTGGTCATTGCCTCTGTGAGGTTCAACACTTGAAAGGAGCTTGGCCACTTGCCTCCATGAGGCCTAATGCTCAAAAGGAACTCTGCCACATCACCTGTGAGGCCCAACACTCTTTTATTTTCCTTAATTACTATGTATTGCAGAATATTAAATAATATTCTAAACCTAGTGAATGCAGGTGTTGATTAAGGGAAATTCTACCACAACCATTAATACTTACTGAGAATAATTTGCTAAGAACATTAGTAACATAGATAAAATGTTTTTCAAAAGGAATCACCAACTTGTCTCTAAATAGTTTCTCTATTCAAATTTATGGTACTTTCAAATTCCTCAGCAAGATTTGATATTCCATAAAATTGTTCTGGTTTCAGTAGGCAGCACTTTACTTAATTCGTGTAACATGATTCACTACATACAAAGACATAAATATCTAAACACTTCATTTTTCCCTTTCATTGTACACATTGTTGCATAGGTCCTGATGAAGCAGATCTGTTGTAAATGGCCTTCAAGCTGTAACCACTTTTTCTTCAATAGTATGTATGTGTGTGCCATCACCATTTAGCATGGGTTAGACAGGAAATGGTAAGCTGGAGAGCTGCACCAGGCTCCCATCCGTTTTGGCTTGGTTTCTATGTCTGGATGCCCTTCCCAATGTCAACCACTCTACAGTGTGTAGCAGGTGCTTTTTATGCCACCGGCACTGGCCAAGGCTACAACTTCACTTAGCTTGACATGTTTCTCAAACACAGCAAATCACCAAAGACCTCAATCACTTCTCATTGCCTTTATGACACTCAACATCCCAAAATCATATTCCACCACTTCATCCCATGTCTTCCTGGGCCTACCTCTTTCGCGGGTTCCCTCCACAGAGATTGTCTCTTCTTTACACACTACACCTGATGTCTCTTACACCCAATTTTTCTCTTAAGACACTTAAGACTCAACCATACATGCACTGACATTGCACATCCAGTGAATACATACACACCATACATATAGTTATATTATTCAATGTATTCATTGTTTTAAAATAGGGTATTGACTGCTCTTTCTAGTATGTTGCGTGACCACATAGAACAGGCCTGGCCAACTCTCATTACATTGCAGGCCATTTTAATCACAAAGTTTTTTGAGAACCACTTGATTTGAAAACATATTGCTTTCTCCTGCTATTATTACAATAAGGAATGAATGATCATTGATTCAACATGAAATATTATCGTCGCAAGAACAGGAGAATCTTTCTTTTTTACTTTTCATTACAATCATTAATTTTTGATAAAATTTTAAAATTGTTTGTTTAAATAAATGCATTTCAAAAAAGTATCAAGTGGGCTGCAAGATAAAAGTCTGCAGCCCACGGGCCTCAAGTTGGCCAGCCCTGTATAGAATCTTCTTTGATGACCAATAAGAATCCTTCATTAGTTTGTTTGTCATTATACTGATAGTCTCCTTGAAAGAAATGTGAAATATTTCTGGAGTTAATAAAGTGATAGTTTGCTGGAAATTAAATCAACTTGGGTTTGCAGATATCTAATTGTTACTCAGTATTGAAAAAATACTTTTTCCTTATTGCCTGAATTTCTGCTTTTATTATTATTATTTTATTTTAAATCTTTTTTACCCTCAGGTTTACAAATTATTGGTGGCACTACACGGAATGGGGATACTACCCACGGGATATTTGTGAAGAAGCTTCTTCCTAATGGGATTGCAAAAACAGAAGGTATGTTGAAACTATTTTAGCAGGCTTATATTTAACAGCTCTTGAAGAATATATCCACTTCCTAAATCAGATCGAATATATCCACTTCTTAAAAAAGAATTATTGGCTAAAAGATGATTTTTTTTCATATTCTGGTTTATACTACAAGTTCAATTTTTATGCTAAATGTACTGTTATTTAAATATTAGTATGTGTCTTATAAAATAAGGTACAAGTTTTTCTTATTGTAATGTCTAGCATATAACAAGTGCATACATGTGAGACATGGTCCTCAACCCATCTAAAAGACAATAACTCCAGTCGTGGAAAATCCACCAGAAGAAATTCCATCTGAGCTATGAGAACATAAAAAAGAGCACACTAAAACGACAATGATGATTACACACACAGAGACCCTGGTTTTATTCTTGCCTGGCAGTTCCTTTTAAAAACATTTAAATGCCAAATATGAATGAGTGAAGACCATGTATTTTAGTTTTCAATACGATATTGAAATGGTAGAAATAGATAAACTTGTTTTTTTTTTCAAGTTTCATCCTTAAAAACTTATTGATATACTTTCACTTCTTTTGCATTTTGTCTTTGGGATGTTGTTGTTATTGGAAATACGTAAACGGAAATATCAAAATATTAGTCATGGGAGAATGTTACTTCCTTTCTTCCATTTTTCCCCCCAACAATACAGTGTAGTAAATACTTGGAATGCTTCCAGAATTTTCCATTTTCAAGTGAATATTAGTTAATGTCAAAAACTTGTATTTCTGTACCATTATTTCTATATATAAATATTTGGTTTGTTCCATCCATAGGAGTTAAATCTTCTGTCTGGCACCAAATGGAGGTAGGAGCATTGCAAAAACTGTTCTATGTTATTGTTGTTGTCATTTGTTGTTGCTGTTGTCCAATCCTAATTGAACAAGACCTATAATGAATGGGTGATTTGGTTGCTATTCAGATCCAGATCAATGTTGATCAGTCAGATCTCAATGATCAGACATTTCAATCAGAGCCACCCCAAGTTTTTCCCTATGTACAGGGAACTTAGTGGTCACATTGTCTAAGGTGTCCCCTTCTGAGATAAGAGAGTGCAGTTTGAGGCTGCTATTTCTGGTCTACTACACAACCATGTAGAGCAGTGGCTCTCAACCTTTCTAATATCTGGGCCAGATCCAAAACTAGGATTTTTTAGGGGTTCTGCACCAAACATAAGTCAATAAAAAAAAATTTATATTTATAGAGGGAAGACCTTCAAGGGCCACCAGAAGGATGCTTGAAGGTCACATGTGGCCCTGGTAACCCCAGTTGAGAACCACTGAAATAGAGACTTCCTCATTACGTTGTTGTTGTTCTTCTTCTTCTTATTTAGTCCCAGATCAACTATGATCAAGCAAACATGATCAAAAGCATTTTATCCATGACTTCCCCATCCTCTTCAGAGTTTATCTGGGACTACATTATGTATTGTCCTTCCTTCCATCTTTTCGAAGAAGACCTGCTGTGATGTAAAGAAAATTTTGCTGTTGTCTCTAGCAAGTTGAGAAACCACATAGTCCCTTTGATGTTGTTTGTGTTGTCTGTTGGTGTTATTTGTGTTATATTCTTTAGAACAAAGACAGCCCTGGTAAAGCATACCTATGATCAAAGACATTCCAGCCACGACCAGCACATCTTTTATACTATGTGCAGGCAACTTGAGAACCACATAATCCATGTCATTTTTTAAGACGAGCAGAGAGTATTATTTGAGAGATATTTAGCTGCTATTTTTAGCAGTTAAGTAATTATGTAGTGGTTCCCTTGTTGGCTCTGTCTCTTCTTCCTCTTGTTGTTGTTTAGCACTAGGCTGCTCATTGATAAGTGTATGTAGGTGGTCAGTCAAATGATTCTGTCCAATCGGCTGATTTATTGTTCCTGATATACCATGATGCCTTCTAACTGAGCACTCTGCTGCACACAAATGTATGTCCTAACATGAAATTTTTTTAAAAGTTGACTGGAATTTTAGAAAATTTATATTAACAGAAAAATGTAACCACAGAAGACTGTAAAAACAAAACCTTTTAATTAACATGATAATGTGAGTTGAGTCATGGCCAGTGTCAGTGTTGTGTAACTGGCACCCGTGCTAGTGGCATGTAAAAAGCACCCATTACACTCTTGGAGTAAAATAAATAAATAAATGCACCCTTTTAAAGCCTAGCCAGGCTCATGGGCCTGGTTTCCCGGTTTGTATGGCATATGTGTTCCGCAGCTGGACAGGACGCCAGTCCATCGCAGCATTACTCATTTTTGCCAGCTGAGTGGACCGGAGCAACGTGAAATGAAGTGTTTTGCTCAAGAACACAACACATCACCCGGTCCAGGAATCGAAACCACAATTTTACGATCATGATGCTGACACCCTAACCACTAAGCCACGCGCCTCCACACACTCTTGGAGTGGTTAACGTAAAGAAAGGCATCCAGCCATAGAAACCATGCCAAATCAGACTGGAACCTATGGCTTACCACTTCTAACCCATGCCAGCATCCAAATGATAATAATGATACAGACATCCATATTATTCATCTTAAATGCTCTGCTGTTACCTGTACAATGCAAACTTACACTTGTACTCATTGTCTGAACATAAACAAGTTGCAAGACAAGAACAAGCCATTTTATACAAATGATGATGCAGGTGTTGCTGTGTTATAAGAAGTTTGCTCTCCAACCCACGTTTTGGGGTTCAATCCCACTGCATGGTATTTTGCACGTGTGTTGTCTTCTACAATCCCAGGCCTTGTGAGTGGATTTGGTTGACAGGAACTCAAAGAAGCTCATCTTCTGTGTGTGTGTGTGTGTGTGTTACTATCTTAACATCACATAATCTTATATAAAATAGACTTATGTGTGTATTCGCTTTTCATGCAAAAACAGCTGTGTGAATTGCTTCCATATTTGGGATGCATGAATAACTTGACCTTGGATACATAATAGGGTCACCAGTTTATTTTTTTATTAAAAATAAATAATATTGCCACATTATTTACATTTGATGGATATTTGTCCTCATCTTGTTTGTTGTTAATACAACATTTCGGCTGATATACCCTCCAGCTTTCATCAGGTGTCTTGAGGAAATTTCAAACCTGGGTTCTCATTCCTAAGGTATTTTTTCCAATGCTATTATTATTATTATTATTATTCAGGTCACTGCCTGGAATCAAACTTGGAATCTTGGGCTTAAGATCATGGGCTACTGAATAATAATAGTAATAATAACATTGAAAAGAAAATACCTTAGGAATGAGAACCCAGGTTTGAAATTTCCCCAAGACACCTGATGAAAGCTGGAGGGTATATCAGCCAAAATGTTGTGTTAACAACAAACAACATGAGGACAAATGCCCGTCAAATGTAAATGATGTAAATAATGTACATAATTCCTCATCTCTAAAATATAGAACTGTGAAATAATATTGCTTTCTTTATATGATTCACTTCTTTTTAAAAGGTTTCTCAATGTCAACTTCTGGTATTGACACAGCAACAGCGAAATTTTCCGTTTTCATTTGCAAAGTCTCTCAATCTCTATTTTAATGTTTTCATTTCAAGTTTTTAATTTGCTATTTGCAAACAACTATGATAAATTACTGAAAGAAATATTTACTAAGTTCACAAATTTAAATATTCAGAACAAGATAGTTTTTAACAAGCTTTTATTTATACGATTTTTTCATTTCATGTTTATTTTATTTATTGTTTGCAATGTTCTCTCTTTCTCTCTCTCTCACTCTCACCTGTTTCCAATCAAGATAATAATATTTCCCCATGGAAATGAAGAACTTTGCTTGTATGACAGTAGGGATTTACAACTATCACATGATATCTAGACAAGGATACACTCAACCACTCACACCCACATGTGTGTGTTTGTGTATTCTTTTTAATCCTTTTACTTGTTTCAGTCATTTGTATGTGGCCATACTGGAGCACCACCTTAACCCTTTCATTACCATATTTATTTTTAGATGATCTGCATTTCTTTCACTTATTTTAAATATAACAAAGAATTTAGTAAAATAACTTAGTTATCATTAAGTTAGTGTTAGGAACATAAATTGTAACTAAGGTTTGGTGAAAGATTTTAATTCAGAACTTTTGAAAACAAGACATTTGTACCACAGAGCCAGATCCAGTTTCAGCTGTATTCTTTGTAAGCTTAGTACTTATTCTCTCTCTCTCTCTCTTTTACTGAAACTCTAAGTTACAAGGGATGTAAACACACTAACATTGGTTGTCAAGTGATGGTAGGGGACAAACACAGTCACATCAACCAAATCTACTTGTAAGGCTTGATCAGTTTCCAAGATTCTCTGACATGTATATATATTCCACACCTGAACGAGACACTGGTATCATTGGATTATTCATTTTCGCCAGCTGATAAAAAAAAACACAATGCATTGCCCAGTTCAGGAATTGAAACCACAATGTTACGATCACTGAGTCCAACACCCTAACCACTAAACCATGCACCTCCACCATGATGTTTTGTGGGTGTTGAAGTTTGTATTCTGACATTGTTAAAGTTGATATTAGAACATCATGATGTATGTTATGTGAATATTAATAGTTTACGTTGTGAATTTTATGTGTGATATTACTGAAGCTGATGGCGTGAAATTGTAATGTTTTAGTGAATGTCATTATTAATTAATGTCGATATTGTAAAATGGTGTTGTATGAATGTTACTAAGGTCGATATTGTAACATAATAGTGTGTGTGTGAATGTTATTTAAAGTTTATATTGAGACATGATAATGTTATGTGATGCTGCTAAGGTTGATAATGTGAGACAGTGATGTTTTGTGGATGTCGCTATTAAAGCCAGTATTGTAACATGATATTGTATTAATGTTATTTAAGCTTATATTGTGATATCATAATGATATGTGATACCACTAAAGCTGATAATGAGAGATTGTGATGCTTTGTGGATGTTGCTACTAGAGTTATGATATTATGATGCAATATAGATGTCACTAAATTTAATATTGGAACATGTAAGGATGTTACTAAAATTCCTTTAAGACTTGCTTTGGTATTTTGTATTAGACACCATTGTTGGCATTTGTCTGTTGATTCTCTGATTTATTTTCTTTATTTACTTTTCTGTTTAGTTACTTTATTCTGAGTTTAATTCCTGTTATGTATGGTGTCACTATGTTTGCTATTTACTTAAATATTAGCGAGGGCACATGGCTTAGTGGTTAGGGTATTCTGCTCGTGATTTCAAGGTCATGAGTTCAATTCCTAGTAGCTTGCTATATCCTTGAGCAAGACACTTCATTTCATGTTGCTCTGGTCCACTCCTCTGGCAAAAGTGAGTTGTACCTGTAGTTGAAAGGGTCGGCCTTGTCACATTTTGTGTCACCCTGAATCTCCTTGGGAACTACATTAAGAGTATATGTATCTGTGGAGTACTCAACCACTTGCATGTTAATTTCATGAGCAGGTTGTTCCATTGATCAGATCAACTAGAACCCTCATTATCATAACCAATGGAGTGTCAGTTGTTGTACTTGAATATTTCAGTGATAATTTGGCAGTTAACAGTGTATTTTTTTTATATCGCTTTATGGGATATGTCTTGTGTTTCTGTCATTATTTGGTCATTACTTGGTTCGTTGTTTGCACTGTACTATTTATGTTTTTGTTTAACACTAGGTCACCTTTGATTAACTCTTTAGCATTCAAAATTTTTGTCAAATGTAATATTTATTCACATTGTTTTAAATTAACCATGCATTGTCTTGTGCCTCAGAGCTTTCAATGATGTGATTGTATATATTTTTAGAATGACATTGTAGTGTAGGTGTAAGAAGCCAGGTTTGACCAGTTCAAACATAAAATAGGTAGAATATCTGGTCCAGATTTGACCAGTTTAAATGCTAAGGGATTAAGTAGATTCTGATCACACATAGCAGACATGACATAAGTACATTTAGGGTTACTTTATAAAATGTACCCTTCTTTTTTTTATAAACTGTTAGGCTGTGAAATTTTGACAATTAATTCTATAAGACCAAACAACTGTGCTGTGATTCCTGTTTTGTCTTGTGCACATATCTTTGTTATTGGTTTTTATCATTTTTGTTGAATTATACAAACAAGTTGTTCCACTGTGCTTTTTTTAAGTTTCTGCAGGTATTGTTTTGTTCATTGGTGTGCGAAAATAAATTGTGACAATGACAAGCAGTCAGTCATAAGTGAGTTGAGGAATTGGCTGGCATTTAGATGTGGTAGCTTAATGTATGAGACTGAGTGATGAATAGAGGCTCTGTACTTATCTTAATGAAGAATGGTTAAACAGTTCAGAAGTTTGCTTCACAATCACAGAATTCCAGGTTCAATCCTACTACATGTCATCTTGAGTGTGCATATTGTAGCTTAGCTGCAAGTCAACAAAAAGCATGTCAGTGAAATTGGGTTGACCAAAAAAATACAAAAGTTCCATCGACGGGATTAACCTATAATGTAAAGATTAAGATCTGTCTCATTGTATCTCACTGATACCATTTGAGAATTGCATTAAAAATACACATAGGAGTACATTAACTTATTGTTCTCGGAAGGTGTAACCTAGCTGAATGAATAGTGAAGTTGTTGGTTGTGCATGTTTTCTATTGTAATGTTTCATGTTACCAGTTTATAGTTTCAAACTTTTAGCTTCTGATGTGTATTGTTGGTAAAGCCTTGGTTATTGCTGATCAAAAAGACATTCCCTCAAAGATGCTTCAGCCATCTTAATCTTGTCTGTTTTTCAAAAATAGTACACCTATAACACATTATTACAGGTGTCCTTTTCTAAGACAAGGAGAGTAGAAATTAACCCCATAACATCGGTTGACGTAAATTTACATGCACTGTGTACTTGCTTTGAATCAGATGACAAAAATATACACAGCTCTCTGCTGCTGCAGTTTTGTACTTGTTTGTGTACCGGTTGATATAGATATCCGCTATCACACATGGAATCAATAATAGAGGCCATCATGAAAATTCCAAGGAATCTGATAGGTTCATTAGACTTTTCGTATAAATATTTCCAACTCAGTTCAAGACTTCATCACTATAATAGGCGCAGGAGTGGCTGTGTGGTAAGTAGCTTGCTTACCAACCACATGGTTTCATGTTCAGTCCCACTGGGCAAGTGTCTTCTACTATTGCCTCAGGCTGACCAAAGCCTTGTGAGTGGATTTGGTAGACGGAAACTGAAAGAAGCCCGTCGTATATATGTATATATATATGTGTGTTTGTGTGTCTGTGTTTGTTCCCCCAACATCGCTTGACAACCGATACTGGTGTGTTCACGTCCCCGTAACTTAGCAGTTCGGCAAAAGAAACCGATAGAATAAGTACTAGGCTTACAAAGAATAAGTCCTGGGGTCGATTTGGTCGACTAAAGGCGGTACTCCAGCATGGCTGCAGTCAAATGACTGAAACAAGTAAAAGAGTAAAGAGTATAATAGTATAAAAGCAGCAGTTTTGGCAGTTACACTACCATTTCCACTATGACTTTCTAACAAATTCGTTCATGTTCAGCAAATTCTTTTTACACCGTCAAGTGATCTTATTTCTGCAGTAATACCGCAGGAGTGTTCTGCTCAGTTTACATAAATAAACACTACATGCTTTAAAGTGGTTGACATAAATATATGCTGAACTGTAGTCATGCGCTAATTGCTGATCTCAGCCGAAATAATTACCATCAGTCCAACCTAGTTGTCTGATAAAAATCCATTGTCATGGGGTTAATAGAGTTTTAGCTGCAATTTCTAACAGGTCAAGTGACAGCATAGACTGCCACATTGTGTTATCATATGCTATTTGATTTTAATTGTCAAGTGATATTGGGGGGACAAACACAGACACACAAACGCACACGCACACACACATATATCCACATACACACACACATATATACGACCAGCTTCTTTCAGTTTCCGTCTACCAATTCCACTGACAAGGCTTTGGTTGACCCGAGGCTATAGTAGAAGACACTTGCCCAAGGGGCCATGCAGTGGGACTGAACCCGGAACTATGTGGTTAGTAAGCAAGCTACTTACCACACAGCAACTCCTACACCTATTTGTTCATATCCAGTTCAAATGGCCAGATCTGGCCTCTCACACCTACCCTACAACGTCATTCCGAAAATAAACAATTACATCATCAAAATCTCAAAGTTGTGAGATAATGCATGATTAATTCATATCAATGTGTATAAATAAGCATTATGTTTGACAGTAATCTGGATGCTAAAAGGTTAAGCCAGTCATATCTGGCCAAAATATTCCACAGGTTTTATCATCAAACTGGCCAGATCTTGACTCTCACACTTTCCAAACTATGTCATTCTAAAAATAAGCAATTACATTATCTAAATCTCAAAGCTTAGATAATGCATGATTAATTCAAAACCCTGTGAATAAATTAGTGTTACATTTGACAGAGTAATCTGAATGCTAAAGGGTTAAGTATTCCACCAAAAAAACCACTGAGGTTTGGAAGGGTTCCATGCAGTTTCTCTTTAGCAAAATTTCCTCATAAGGCTATGACTGAAGTCACTTGCTCATAATGCCAGGCAAGAAGATTAAGCCCAGAACCACATCAATACATGGGCTGTTTTATCATACAGCCATACCTGCATCTGAATATAATTTTATGGCAGGGTGATAGTGTAAAATAAAATCATTGTTTTTGTAATTTAAAAATGCACTGGTGCTGGTACCACATAAAAGGCTCTGGCAATGGTTCCACATAAAAAAACCACTAATGCTGATGCCATGTAAAAAGCACCCATTACACTCTGTAAAGTGGTTGGTGTTAGGAAGGGCATCCGGCTAAGGAACCATGCCAGAACAGACTGAAGAATTTGGTGTAGATCTCTTGCTTGCCAGCATGGAAAACTGACATTAAATGATTTGTAGTAGGTCTTCCTGTGAACTAATTTTTTGAAATGTTTTTCTAATTTCACAGGTCAGCTGAAAGTTGGTGACCAGCTGCTTAGTGTAAATGGTAACACTCTTGAGGATGCTACAAATGAATAGTAAGTATACTTCAGTTATCTCAACAGTTTTAACTCACTCGCTTCACTTTCACTTATTTCCTTATACTTATTTTAACTCTCTCCTTCTCTCTCTCTCTCTCTCTCCCTCCATACATTTAGTTTGATATGTGTATAATACAATCCTAATTTGTGTAAAAATAACTGCAAGCCCTTAATTTCTGAACAGAAGATCTGTATTCCTTCTCTGGTGAAGATCAAATTAACTAAAAACTAGTCAACGAAGCACACCTTTTTCTACTCATGAAGAAATAAAATATATGATTTAATGATTTTATTCAATTTTCACAATCAAGGCTATGAATTTTTGCTTATCAAAAAAAAACAAAAATATATATCTTAGATTTCATTTCTAATTAATAAAAATATACAATGTAGTTATGAATTAATAACTTCATATATAGTATGTTGGGTTGTTTATCATTGTCACTTTAGTGTTCACTTTTCCATGCTTGCATGGGTCAGATGGAATTTGAGGAGGCAGATTTTCTACAGCTGGATGCCCTTCCTCTCACCAACCCTCACTTCTGTTTCCAAGTGAAGTAATATTTCCCTGTGGTAAGATATGTTTTCATGAGAGATTGGAAACAAAAGGATACTGCTTGCATAACGGTTTTCACTTGGAACTATCACATGATATCAAAATAAAGAGGCATTAACACACACACACACACACACACACACATTGTATATATATATATATATATATATATATATATATATTGGTAAAAACGGTAAGATAACAAAAGAAAGAAAGAGACCTCAATATTATGTAAATAGAGGAATTTATCTGTGACTATAACATGTGACAATTATTTGGTAGCCAAGATAAAACTCTGAGTTTCGGATGGCGAGGTGGAAATCCACTTCAGTTATCCGGTTATCGGAGTTTTATCTTGGCTACCGAATAATTGTCACATATTATATTTACAGATATATATATATTGATAAAACGGTAAGATAACAAAAGAAAGAAAGAGACCTCAATATTATGTAAATAGAGGAAATTTATCTATACAATATGTTACATTACTCGGTAGTCAAGATAAAACTCTGAGTTTCAGATGCCGAAGTGGAAATCCACAACACCATCTCTTCGGTTATCTGGCTATTTGAAAACGTTATGAAAAAATACCGTTAAAAATGAAGGGAAATTACTCTGTTATAACTCTGCTTTGCCTGCGTACTTATACATCGCTCGCATTTTTCGTCATAAAAATTATATAAAAATACATAAAAATATATAAAATCTTCTTGGGACATAACACAGAAAGCATGTTCTATCCGTTTTCTTTAGGGGACCAAAAACGTAACAGAAATTTAGTCACGTGTGGGCATGATCCGAAAAGCTCTGTCCTTGTATTTAGACATGTGGTAGGGTCTAAGCTGCTTTTCCAGATAAGCCATCTCTCCATGTCGCATAAACCGCACCTTCCGCTGCCGTTAGTGTAGGGCTTACATCTGGCCAAAATCTTCCATTGTATGTTATAATCGACACCTTTATCTCTTAAAGACCAAATATGATTGGATAATTGTGTCGCTTTTCTTTTGTTCCAGTGCCTAAAGCTCAAAGTGTGGTTATTGAACCTGGCCTTGAAATTACCCTCTGTCAGGCCCACGTATTTCTTCGTCGAAACGGTGTCTTTAGTGGTTATAGAGTTTACGGTAGCTTCATATATGATGGTCTTGGACATGCAAGCTCCATTTAGCGGGCACAATTCTTTATTCCTGCATGAACAGCTGTTTTCTTCTTGTGTTTTTTGTATGTTATGATTGATTATGTTTTTAAAATTGGTAGTTGAACTAAAACTAATTTTTAAATTGTGTCTATTGAAGAGTTTCCTATAAGCATGGTTAACTGGAAAATGTCTATCTATCAGTGCTAGGAAATATTTACCTATATTGAAGGCCACCTCGGGTGAGTAAGGGGGCGTAAACCAGATGACCTTCCTATTTCTATTATTCCTTTTCCTTACTGTTGGGCTGGTGATAGGTGTATATTTTATTTTTTCGCTAAAACCACTATCTTTTAAAGCTTTATTATAAACTGGGGCAACGCTATTGAAGATGCCCTCATTAGATGAGAGGCTAGAAATCCTCTTACTAATATTTTTAACTAAATTTTTGAATACTATAGGGGGATGACATGAACCTACATTAATATAACTTAGTCTATCATTGGGCTTCCTATAAGGCTTATAAATATTATTATTAAGATCTAAGGAAACGTCTAAGAAATTGACAACCGTCAGGTTAGTGTCTATAGTTATACTAAGTCCGAAGTGTTTCATTAACTGGATAATATCCTTCCTAAAACGATCTTGTGCTGGTCCATTTGTATTAGCCCGTTAAGGCGAGGGCATCATCTTTGTAGATGGCGAAATGTACGTTAGACATTCCCTAATGGCATGAAATAGAACATGAGCTATCAAGCTTTATGCAAATACAATTTTTATAACTAACACTACTTCCAGAGCCAAAATTGAAATGTGTGTGTGTGTGTATTTTTCAACTTAGGAATTACAAGCAACGAACAATGAAAGTCACTCTTGGTTCTCTCATTTATCTTTTCTTATGCAACATTGTTACAATAATCACCATAGTTTTTCTTAACCCTTTAGTGTTTAAACCGGCTATATCCGGCTCAAATATTCTACTCATTTTATGCTCAAACTGGCCAGAACCAGTATCTCACACCTACCCTGCAATGTCATTCTAAAAATAAACAATTACATCTTTCAACTCTTGAGGCTACAAGATAATACCAGATTAATTTTTTAAAATGTAAATGAATAAAGATTACTTTTGACATATTAATTCGAACGCTAAAGGGTTAATCTTTTAGCATTCAGATTATTCCGTCGAATGTGATGCTTATTTATTCACATTGTTTTGAATTAATCTTGCATTATCTTGTAGCTTTGAGATTTCAATGGTGCGCTTGATTATTTTTTTAGAATGGCATTGTGGAGTGGGTGTGAGAAGGCAGATCTGGTCAGTTTGAACATAAAAAGGGATAGAATATTTGGGCTAAAAATGATTTAACCTTTTAAGCGTTCAAATCACTCTATCAAATGTGATGCTTATTTATTCAGTGTTTTTAATTGATCATGTATTATCTTGTAGCTTTGAGATTTCAATGATCTGATTGTCTAGTTATAGAATGACATAGTGGGGTAGGTGTGAGAGGCTGGATCTGGTCAGTTTCAACATAAAACAAATAGAATATTTTAAGTATGTGGAAGCACTCCGTCGGTTACGACGACGAGGGTTCTGGTTGATCCGAATCAACGGAACAGCCTGCTCGTGAAATTAACGTGTAAGTGGCTGAGCACTCCACAGACACGTGTACCCTTAACGTAGTTCTCAGGGATATTCAGCGTGACACAGAGAGTGACAAGGCTGGCCCTTTGAAATACAGGTACAACAGAAACAGGAAGTAAGAGTGAGAGAAAGTTGTGGTGAAAGAGTACAGCAGGGATCACCACCATCCCTGCTGGAGCCACGTGAAGCTTTAGGTGTTTTCGCTCAATAAACACTCACAACGCCCGGTCTGGGAATCGAAACCGCGAGTCCGCTGCCCTAACCACTGGGCCATTGCGCCTCCACATTTTAAGTAGATATGGCTGGTTTAAATGCTAAAGGATTTAAACTTTATTTTCAGTCTGTATAACATTGAGTATTCTATTGAATTTTTGTATTTCTTCAAATTATCCTTTTGCTTGATGGCCTGGTATACACATACCATTATTGTCCCAGTCAATTAAACATAATTCTTTTTTACAAGCTGGTTTTAGTTATCTCTATCTAACTTCATATTCACAATCACCCCTCAGCCACTCCATATATTTGGGAAGACTATTTTCTAACGCTTTGTCTAATTACATGTTCCTGTTTTTCTTATTTTCAACGTACCTGGCTTGTCATATTTCATTTCTCAGCACCTATTCATTCAATCCATCATCCATATGCATTATGTGTGTGTGTGTGTGTGTGGTTACATGTGATAATGTATACGCATGTACATGTGTATTTCCAAGTGTGTGTATGTATACAGTGAAATGATTACAGGTGTGTGTGTGTGTGTAAGTGTGTCTTGGGACCTAATTTGATAAACAAGTTTGTGTGGGAAATATCTTTATTTGTAATTTAGATGACTTCTTTTTTGTAAGATGCGATATGTGAGCATTGTGAACAATTGCAGGACATACACAATAGCATTATAACTAGGTCAAATTGGCCAAGCCAGTTTCTCCTGTTGACCTTTTGTACAGCAGTACCCCCATCATGAGAAATTTCAGAAGAATTATACAAAGACTTGAGTCTCCGTTTTCATTGTAACACTATTTGAGGAGGTGAAAAGAAACTTAACTTTCACCTACCCCAATATCATCATCATCATCGTCATCATTATTTAACATCTATTTTCCATGCTGGCATGTGTTTGATTATTTGTCAGGAGCTGGCAAGCCTGAAGACTGCACCAGGCTTCACTGTCTGTTCTGGCATGGGTCTTTATAGCTGGATGCCCTTCCTAACATCAACATGAATATCCAAATTAGAGTAAGGATAAGCTACCTTGAAGAAGGCATTTCAATCTAATCACAGCCTGAAGTTTACAGTGCAACGGTTATTTAGTTTCATCTTTTATCTGATACTTGTTTCAGTATTTGGACTGTGGCCATGCTGGGGCACCATTTTAAAGGGTTTAATGAAACAAATCTACACCAGTTTTTTTTTGTTTTGTTTTTTTTAAATCTTTTTTTATTAAAACCAATCTGTTCTATTCTTAAGCTATCAGTCTCTTTTTGCTGAACTGCTAAGTTACAGGGATGCAAACACACCAACACTGGTTGTCAAGTGGTGGTGTTGGGCAAACACACACACACACACACATCATCATCATTGTTTAACATCTGTTTTCCATGCTAGCATGGGTTGGATGGTTCAACCGGGGTCTGGGAAGCCAGGAGGCTGCACCAGGCTCCAGTCTGATCTGGTAGTGTTTCTACAGCTGGATGCCCTTCCTAATGCCAACCACTCCGAGAATGTAGTGGGTGCTTTTTATGTGCCACCAGCACAGGGGCCAAAGGAAGCTGGTAACAGCCACAATCGGTTGGTGCTTTTTATGTGTCACTGGCACGGGTATAACAACTACAATTTCCATTTGATTTTTATTTGGATGTTGATGTGCAAGCACAGCAGGTCGCCCATATATATATATATATATATATATATGCATCATGCTTCTTTCAGTTTCTGTCTTAACCAAATCCACTCACAAGACTTTGGTAGGCCCATTCCCAATGAGGTACATATTGCCACTGTGAATGAGTTAGTTCCAGTGACATAGCTGACCAGATATGATTGGGTCCTGCCTACCAAGTACAGGAGGCTGCTTGAAGTCCAGTTTGTCAGAAACTACCCGACAGCTGACCACCATGTCTTATTTTTCCTCTGGGAGTGTACTCTTGTCTTCTTGAACATAAACACACTCATATACTTCACTAGTTCTCTCTCTTTCTCCATTCCACCTGCCTCACCAATACATAAATATTCAGTACTAGACTGTTGAAAAATCTTCCAGTTTCTACATTCATGAACTGCATTCCAGTTTGAACCCCCATTTCACACATCTTGATAATCCTTTCTGCCATAGGCACAAGGTCTGATATTTTGGTGGAGGGTGTTAATTACATTGACCCCAGTGCTGCATTGGTACATCTATTTTATTGCTCTGAAAGATGAAGTCAGCTTTGGCAGAATTTGAACTCAGAACGTAAAGCCAGAGGATGTGCCACAAAGCATTTTGTCCAGCTTGCTATTGATTCTGCCAGTTCACTGCCATCTCACCACTTAATAATAATTTCAAATTTTGGCACAAGGCCAGCAATTTTGGGGGAGGGATAAGTCAATTACATGAACCCCAGTACTCAATTGGTACTTATTTTATCAAACCCAAATGGATGGAAGGCAAAGTTGACCTTAATGGAATTTGAACTCGGAACATGAAGACAAATGTAATACTGCTAAGCATTTTACCTGGCACACTAACGATTATGCCAGTTTGCTGCTGTCTTACCACTTATTGATACACAAATGAACATGGGCCAACAAGTGAGCTTCTGTAGTTTTTGCAGAGACACACGGCTTAGTGGTTAGGGTTTTGGACTCATGATCATAAGACTGTGGTTTCGATTCCTAGACCAGGCTGTAAATTGTGTTCTTGAACAAAACACTTCATTTCACTTTGCTCCAGTTCCTTCAGTTGATTCGGTGGAGCAGCATCCCATCCAGGGAGGAATATACATGCCAGAAAAACCAGGAAATTGATCCTTATTCTCTTTACGGAGTGATATGGACTAGCTATATATATCGCTTAACTCTTTGCTTGTTTGATTACAATATTACTGCATGGGAGACCGGATGTTGAATAATGATGATGATGATGATATCAATACAACTTGTTTTTTATTTTAAAAAATCTATCAGCTTTAGTATGTTCCAAGGTTCAGTTTGTGGAAGCACATGGCCTAGTGGTTAGAGCAGCGGACTCGCGGTCAACAGATCATGAGTTCAAATCTCAGACGGGGCGATGTGTGTGTTTATGAGTGAAACACCTAAGCTCCAAGCAGCTCCGGCAGAAGGTAATGGCGAATTTCTGCTGACTCTTTCGCCACAACTTTCTCTCACTCTTTCCTCCTGCATCTTGCAGCTCATCTACGATGGACTGGCGTCCCGTCCAGGTGGGGAAACCTATATGCCAAGGAAACCGGGAAACCGGCCCTAGAAGGAACAAAAAAAGGTTCAGTTAAGCAGTAACTTGGCAGAGTTATTAGAGAGCCACCTAGAATGTCTTGTAGTATTAGTTGCAACTTTCTGTTCCGAGTTCAACTCCTATCAAAGTCAACTTTGCTTTTCATTCCTTAAGAGTTACTAAAGTACCATTCCTATAATGATACCAATTTTTATTTTTCTCCCTCTCTTTCATTCTCTTTCCCCACCATAAGAAAATGGCTGTTGCCAGACCTGAAGAAAGATGGACTTTGCCGGGTTTAAAATGCAGATCATATGCTAATTGTCATTATACAGTTCCCCTACATAACCAAGTGTTGAAAACTCAAGGACAGAAGAGTTTGGTTATATGCCCCCTGCCCAATTTCTTGCATATTAATGACCTACTTGCTTTCACTTATGTGCAAATGATACCCATTCAGCACTTGCCCTTCCCTAACACTGACACACACATACACGCACTAACAAACACACACACACACATACTAACACACACATACATGCACGCACGCACTAACACACATGCACGCACGCACTAACACATGCATGCATGCACTAGCACACACACTGATGCATGCTTCACACACTGACATGCGCATGCACACGCATTAACATGCACACTCATATACTCATGCATATATATATATATATATATATATATATACACACACACACACACACACAGCAGTTATTCATCGATATGCAAACTAGACACCTCATGACAAACCTTGCACTGCTTCTATGCACAAAAATTTTTTTAAATTTTAATGAGGACATGATAATCTTGTGTATTTATTTCACACAAAAAAAAAATACAACGCAGAAGGTGAAGATGACTTGAAGGATAGTCTTTCAAAAATGAATATTTCAATATGAAAAACAAGAGCAACAAAGGAAAAAAAAATAAGCAAGGTTTTATTTTCATCAACCTACCTACATTTTTTTTTTATGCTAAACAATTAACTTGTGTGGGTACATGTATACCTTGAAAAGATAGGGAAGAAAAACAAGTTTTCACAAGTTTGTATGTTTATGTGGGAAAAGAAAAGACAATTTTTCTATGAACAGTCATCATCATAAAGACATTATTAATTTGCTTAGCTAGAAAATCAAGCATTTCTTTAGATAATATCTTGACCTCACTAATGCTTTTCAGAGCATAAGATGGTGAACTTATGACTATAAAAATGATAATAGTAATATCATTACTATTATAGAACTGTTGTGTCATCACATTCTTGGCAATAAACCTCTAATTCACTCTCATGCCATAATGAACTGCAATTACACTTCCCCGAGTGGAGAGATGGAGGGGGTGGTGAGAGAGAGAGAGAGAGAACTTTATTTCTTTTCTTTATTTTTTTATCTTTTACTAGTGGCCCAGCTGGAGCAGCACCATGCAGAATTTTTAGTTAAATGAATCAACCCCAGGAATTTTTTCTTCTAAAGCCTGATGCTTATTCTATTTGTTTGTTTTGCCAAATCGCTAAGTTACAGGGACATAACAACACCAACACCATTAAGTCAAGCAGTGTTGGGGTACAAACTCAGATGCACACACATAAACATATACATATAAATATATACGACAGGCTTCTTTCAGTTTCCATCTACCAAATCCACTTGCAAGGCTTTGGTGAGCCTAAGTCTATAGCTGAAAATACTTAACCAAGGTGCCAGCCACGTGGGTTAATTAACCACCCACACAAAGGTGCTTCCTACATGGTTGCTCAACCTGCTAGAAATAGCAGCCAAATGTCATTCCAACTAAAACCCTGGATCTTCAAAACAAAAATAATGGATACATTGGATAATGAAATTAGAGATAGACATTGAGCAATAAAAAAAATGAAGACAAAAAAGACTGACAAGATGATCAGGGCTGTCCTGCCATTGGTTATAGATCTCTCTGCACATTCAAAGCCAAACCTGAAAACTAAACAACTGTGTGTTTGTCATAAAGTGATTGACTGAGATTTTGTTGTTTTCTTTGTTTGGTGTTCTCAATATTTGACACAAGGCTTTTATTGTTTAATACAAGTCTACTATTGTACTGATACCTATTGCTAACTACTCTTTACTTCACAGCTGACTGCTCAGCAGATGTTAAAAACTCATTGAAATTACCACTTATCCCACCCACCCCTACTCTTTATTCTTTACTCTCTTTTACTTGTTTCAGTCATTTGACTGTGGCCATGCTGGAGCACCGCCTTTAGTCGAGCAAATTGACCCTGGGACTTATTCTTTGTAAGCCCAGTATTTATTCTATCGGTCTCTTTTGCCGAACTGCTAAGTGACAGGGACGTAAACACACCAGCATCGGTTGTCAAGCAATGTTAGGGGGACAAACACAGACACACAAACACATACATATACGACAGGCTTCTTTCAGTTTCCGTCTACCAAATCCACTCACAAGGCATTGGTCGGCCCAGAAGACACTTGCCCAAGATGCCACTCAGTAGGGCTGAACCCGGAACCATGTGGTTGGTTAGCAAGCTACTTACCACACAGCCACTCCCATATATATATATATATATATATACGATGGGCTTCTTTCAATTTCCATCTACCAAATCCACTCCCAAAGCTTTGGTCGGCCCGAGGCTATAGTAGAAGACACTTGCCCAAGGTGCCACGCAGTGGGACTGAACCCGGAACCATGTGGTTGGTAAGCAAGCTACTTACCACACACCCATATTTTTTTTTTCTGTAAATCATCTATTTTCTATGTTGACATGGGTTAGACAGTTTGACAGAAGCTGGCAGACACAGAGAGCTGCACAAGGCTCTGATTGTCTATTTTGGCATGGTTTCTACAACTGCATACCCCTCTTAACACCAACCACTTTACAAAATGTGATTATAAAGATAAAAAGCTTTGATAAGACACCTGAACTCAATTATTAACCTTCAAGTTTGTTTCTTACGTAAGCTTCAAGTTTGATATAGTTATGAGCATTTTAAAATAAAATAAAATGGAAAAGCAGTTCAAAGTAAATTTAAAATGCTGACCTCACAAATTGGCGTGGCACCTGTTTTACAACTATTACGATTATAATAAAAGCTTTTGATATGACAACTAAATTCAATTATTAACCTTCAAGTTTGATATAGTTATGGGTATTTTAACGCTTTGTAGTGGTGCATGGCTTAGTGGTTCGGGTTTTGGACTCATGATTGTAAGATTGTAGTTTCAATTCCTGGACTGGGCAATCCATTGTGTTCTTGAGCAAAACACTTCATTTCACATTGTTCCAGTCCACTCAGCTGGCAAAAATGAGTAATTCTGTGGTGGACTAGCATCGCATCCAGGTGCGGAATACATATGCCATGAAACAGGGAAACTGGCCCTCATGAGCCTGGCATGGCTCAAAAAGGAAACCTTTATTTTCATTTTAACCCTTTAGAATTCGAATTATTCTGTCAGATATAATCCTTATTTATTCCTATTGTTTTGAATTAATCATGCATTACCTCGTAACTTTGAGATTTCAATGATGTGCTTGTTTATTTTTAGTATGACATTGTAGGGTAGGTGTAAGAGGTGGTATATGGTCAGTCTGTACATAAAGCAAGTATAATATTTGGGCTAGATATGGCCAGTTTAAATGCTAAAAGGTTAAAATAAAATGGAAAAGCAGTCAAAATGAATTTAAAATGCTGACCTCCCAAATTTGTTTGGTACCTTTTTTTTACAACTATCAAGATTATTATGAAGTCTGTGGTAAGACAACTCAAATTCAATTATTAGTTTGTTTCTTAATCAGCTTCAAGTTTGATATCGTTATGGGTATTTGTTTGCTCAAGATTTACAGACACACAGACAGACAACTCCTCCCAACCTGTCATTCTCTCCATCAGAAAATTCAGTGAACCAGTGATTGGCTCGCTTAAAACCTGTAACCACTGATACTATTGTTACACAAAAATGCTATAAAATAAAATACAAATAGGAAGTTTACTGTGTCCATGTTTTTGTTATTGTTGTTTCGCATCAAATCAAATCAAATCCCATTTAGAATACTTATGATCAAAGGCATTCCATCCATAACTTCCTTTCTGTTATCTTTTTCTTTTTTTCCTTTTTTTTCCCTTTTTTTTCTAGGTAGTGTGTTCCAGACTACATTATCAACTGTCCTTGTTTTATTTCTTTTTAGGCTGATAGCATGATGTAAGAGAAACTCAGTTGCTATTTCTAGCATGTTGGGTGACTATTTAACCCTTTAGCATTCAGCTTACTCTGTCCAATGTAAAGCTTATTTATTGTTTTGAATTAACCACGCATTATATCATAGCATTGTGGTATGAGAGGCTTGATTTGGTCAGTTGGAACTTTTAGGGTGGATATTGTTGGTTTAAATGCTAAAGGGATAAAGGCTACACTGAGCTGGTCCATAATGTTTGTGTTGTTATTTCCGATGGCTATGATGTATTGAAGGTTTTGATTAAGAATTATTTCTGGACTCGACCCACCAAGAATTTACATCTGATGCTGCAACACTCAAAAACATTAAATTTATAAAATAAATTTTTAAGTTATTTCTTTTAGTAATTTTATGGTATATGTTCTTGAACAATATTATTTATTTACTTATTTTTTCTACTTCCTGGGTCTGGAGGAAGAAGCAGTTCTTGTGGCTTTTGCATGCCCTCTTAGGCTAATGAGATGAATACCATTAATCCTTTAGGATTTAGGCTGGCTTTATCCACCGCTTGGCCCAGTGGTTAGAACGTTGAGCTTACAATCGTGAGGTTGTGAGTTCAAATCCTGGACCGGGCTGTGTGTTGTGCTCTTGAGCATGACACTTTATTTCGCGTTGCTCAAGTTCACTCAGCTGTAGAAATGAGTTGCAACATCACAGGTGCCAAGCTGTATCAGCCTTTGCCTTTCTCTTGGATAACATCAGTGGTGTGGAGAGGGGAGGCTGGTATGCATTGGTGACTGCTAGTCTTCCATAAAACAACCTTGCTTGGAATTGTGCCTGGAAAGGTAACTTTCTAGGTGCAATCCCATGGTCAGTTATGACCAAAGGGTGTCTCAGCATCCACCCCAAATATTCTACCTGTTTCATGTCCAAATTGACCAGATCCAGTCTCTCATACCCACTCTGCAATGTCATTCTAAAATTAAATGATCACGTCACTGAAATCTCAAAGCTATCAGATAATGCATGATTAATTCAAAACAGTTTGAATAAATAAGTATTACATATAACAGAGTAATCTTAATGTCAAAGGATTATACATACATATGTACATACATGCATACTTTATTACTTTAAGCATTAATACTGGCCAGCCCAAATATTCTATCTGTTCTATTTTCAAACTGACCAGATCTAGCCTCTCACACCTACCCGACTAAGACATTCTCAAAATAAAACTATCACTTAATTGAAACCTCAAAGCTACAAGATGATAGCTTCAAACCAATGTGAATAAATAAGCATTATATTTGACAGAGAAACTTGAACGCTAAAGAGTTAATGTACTTGTTAAACATTTGTAAGTCAACACTTGCAGTAAAGACATGACCAGGGAAGGTATTCAAGGGACTTGGTGTTCTGGGAAGGCAGGGCTCTCTTCCTTATAGCCACCTGAGCAAATGTGCCCATCCTAGGTTTTTAAATACACTCTGCACTTAAACCCAAGCTCATATCACCCATTTTTGGCTGTGCTGCTGTCATCACCATGTCTTATAGCCTCCCCTCTTCCTCCTCTGCTTCTGTTTACATGTTTTAGGCTATTGAATATCGTTTAATGTTTATCATCATCGTTTAATGTTCGCTTTCCATGCTGGCATGGGTTGGATGGTTTGACTGAGGACTGGTGAGCCAGAAGCTGCAACAGGCTCAATCCGATTTGGCAAAGTTTCTACAACTGGGTGCCCTTCCTAACGCCAACCACTCTGAGAGTGTAGTGAGTGCTTTTTACGTGCCACCAGCACGAGGGCCAGTTAGGCGGTTCTGGCAACAACCATGCTCAAAAGGTGTTTTTATGTGCTACTTGCACAGGAGCCAGTCCAGCAGCACTGGCAACGACCATGCTAGAATGTTGTCTTTCATGTGCCACCAGCATATGTGCTGGTAAGTTGACACTGGCAGTGATCACGCTCGAATGGTGCTTTTCACGTGTCACCAGCACAGGAGCCAATTCATGGCCCTGGCAACGATCATGCTCGGATATGCTTCTTTTAATGCTCCACTGGCACAAGTGCCAATCAGGTGGTACTGTCATCGGCCACATCAGCAATTTTGATTTGTTTTCACTTGCCTCAATAGGTCTTCGCAAGCAAAGTTCATTGTCCAATGAATGAGGGGTACTCATAAGTAGGCTGGTTACACCCCACACACATACATATACATATATATATGTGCTTAAAGCTTTAAGATTTAAATAACTCTTTTTATAAATCCTTTAGATTAACTCTAATGAAAGAAATATAGATGATTGTTATGGTTGGAATTAACTCACCCATACCAACCTATATCTTCTTGAAACAGCTGTCAGACTTTGTACCTGCTCAAGATTACTTTTAAAATCATTTTATACAAACTTTCTCATCTACTTGGATTACCGCTCTACATTCACCATTGGCATATCTTAATATCCTCATTGATTTGATTTTAATGTGGACATACATTATGCCATACAGGTATGGCTGCATGGTTAAGAAGTTTGCTTCCCAACCACATGGTTTCAGGTTCAGTCCTACTGAACATCAAAAGTTCTCAAACTTTTAACGGCGGTGCATCAGCATGGTCGCAGCTCTGAGCTGAAACTAGAAAAAAAAAAAATACAACCTCGCAAATGCATTTTTGTATTTTTATATATATTTATAAATTTTTATATTATATCTTGTGTCTATGAATGCGCATCTGTATACTGTAGATATTCCAACACTTTGAAATATATTGAGTGAATATGAACACTGACCTTTGAAATTTGTCCTCTCGTGTTTGGTTTTATATATCATCATCATCATCATCATCATCATCATTTAACGTCCGCTTTCCATGCTAGCATGGGTTGGACGGTTCAACTGGGGTCTGGGGAGCCCGAAAGCTGCACCAGTCCAGTCAGATCTGGCAGTGTTTCTACAGCTGGATGCCCTTCCTAACGCCAACCACTCCGAGAGTGTAGTGGGTGATTTTATGTGCCACCGACACAGGTGCCAGACGAGGCTGACAAACGGCCACGCTCGGATGGTGTTTTTTATGTGCCACCGACACAGGTGCCAGACGAGGCTGGCAGACGGCCACGCTCGGATGGTGTTTTTTATGTGCCACCGACACAGGTGCCAGACGAGGCTGGCAGACGGCCACACTCGGACGGTGTTTTTATGTGCCACCGACACAGGTGCCAGACGAGGCTGGCAGACGGCCACGCTCGGATGGTGTTTTTATGTGCCACCGACACAGGTGCCAGATGAGGCTGGCAAACGGCCACGATCGGATGGTGCTTGTTACGTGCCCACAACACGGAGGCCAGTCGATGCGGTACTGGCTACGGCCACGTTCGGATGGTTTTCTTATGTGCCACGTGCCACCGGCACTGTACACAAAGATACAAATTCCATTGATGTTCATCTATTTTGATTTGTTTTGATTTGATTTGATTTTCACTTGCCTCAACAGGTCTTCACAAGTGTCACAAGAAGGAAGGTATGCACAGGTGGACTGACTACGTCCCAGGTAGGGGCCATGGGTTATGGCCTGACTAGTCTTGCCGGTTCTTCGGATGGTGTTTTTATGTGCCACCGACACAGGTGCTAGATGAGGCTGGCGAACGGCCACGATCGGATGGTGTTTGTCATGTGCCCACCGCACTGACTACGGCACTGATGGATTTCTTGTGTGCCACAGGCACTGGTACCACAAGATACAAATTCCATTGATGTTCATCTATTTTGTCTATTTTGATTTGATTTGATTTGATTTGATTTGATTTTCACTTGCCTCAACCGGTCTTCACAAGTGTCACAAGAAGGAAGGAAGGTATGCACAGGTGGACTGACTAGTCTTGCCGGGTCTTCGGAAGGTGTTTTTATGTGCCACCGACACAGGTGCCAGATGAGGCTGGCGAACGGCCATGATCGGATGGTGTTTGTTACGTGCCCACAGCACGGAGGCCGGTCGATGCAGAACTGGCTACGGCCACGTTCGGATGGTTCTCATGTGTGCCACAAAGTGTGTGCCACCGCACTGGTACCACAAAGATACAGATTCCATTGATGTTCATCTATTTTGATTTGTTTTGATTTGATTTGATTTTCACTTGCCTCAACAGGTCTTCACAAGTGTCACAAGAAGGAAGGTATGCACAGGTGGACTGACTACGTCCCAGGTAGGGGCCATGGGTTATGGCCTGACTAGTCTTGCCGGGTCTTCGGATGGTGTTTTTATGTGCCACCGACACAGGTGCTAGATGAGGCTGGCGAACGGCCACGATCGGATGGTGTTTTGTCATGTCAGTCGATGTACTGGCTACGGCACTTTCGGATGTGCCACCGGCACGTTCGGATGGATTCTTGTGTGCCACCGGCACTGGTACCACAAGCGGTACTGACTACGGCCACGTTCGGATGGATTCTTGTGTGCCACCGGCACTGGTACCACAAGCGGTACTGACTACGGCCACGTTCGGATGGATTCTTGTGTGCCACTGGCACTGGTACCACAAGGATACAAGTTCCATTGATGTTCATCTATTTGATTTGTTTTGATTTGATTTGATTTTCACTTGCCTCAGCAGGTCTTCACAAGTCGGAAGGTATGTACAGGTGGACTGACTACGTCCCAGGTAGGGCCCACGGTTATGACCTGACTAGTCTTGCCGGGTCTTCGGATGTTGTTTTATGTGCCACCATGTTCCCACAGCACGGAGGCCAGTCGATGCGGTACTGGCTACGGCCACGTTCGGATGGTTTCTTGTGTGCCACAGGCACTGGTACCACAAAGATACAAATTCCATTGATGTTCATCTATTTTGATTGATTTTGATTTTCACTTGCCTCAGCAGGTCTTCACAAGTGTCACAAGAAGGAAGGTATGCACAGGTGGATCGACTACGTCCCAGGTAGGGGCCACGGGATATGGCCTGACTAGTCCTGCCGGGTCCTCTCATGCACAGCACACTTCCATAGGACTCGGTCTTCAGTCATTTCCTTGGTGAGACCTAAAGTTCGAAGGTCGTGCTTCACCACCTCGTCCCAGGTTTTCCTGGGTCTACCTCTTCCACAGGTTCCCTCAACTGCTAGGTTGTAGCACTTTGCACACAAACTATCTTCAGCCATTCTCGTCACATGACCATACCAGCGCAGCCGTCTCTCTTGCACACCACAACTGACACTTCTTAGGTTCAACTTTTCTCTCAAAGTACTTACACTCTGACGATTATGAACACTGACATTACACCATCCATCGGAGCATACTGGCTTCATTTCTTGCAAGCTTACGCATATCCTCAGCTGTCACGGCCCATGTTTCACTACCATGTAGCATGGCTATATAAATATAATGTACATGTATGTTGTATAATTAGCTAAGTTTACCCTGGACATACATATGCAAGCATATTATGCTCATAAGTCACAGGTAATGACAAAGATAAATATGAGTTTATCAAGAATCAAATTTGAAGTAAACAGAAAATGGAGAAATATTGATCAACAACAATTGACTAACATCAATTATTACTTTTTAATACAAGTCTATTTGTATTGAATTAAAAAATATAATTGATGTAAGTCAATTGTTGTTGATCAATATTTCCAAGCTTATGAACGGGTCTTTCACAAAATATTTACTGTGGTCACATTTATTTAAAAATATTTCTAAATGATTAAAATATTGTGTTTAATAAAAGTGAAAATAGAAACATTTACTGTAAAAAAAACCATTGGCAAGTTAAAGTCACTAATGTGTCTAATGGAAAGGTTAGTTTCTTCCCTTTCAGGGTTAAGTTATTTTCAGAGTATTTTACCATTATGCACTGTTTTTGGGTATTTATATTCCCAAAACCTCCAATATCTCAAGAACCACTGGTCCAATTTATGCAAAACTTGCTTTATTCCGTTTGTATTCACATTTCAGAGGCACTTTACTTTCAAAGTATTTTCCCATTACATGCTGGTTTGGCTGTGTAACATTGCAAACAAGCAAGATCAAAGTTCATTTTTAATAGTATATAGATACATGTTTGTGTGTCTGTGTTTGTCCTCCAACCACTGCTTGACAACCAATGTTGGTGTACTTACACCCATGTAACTTAGCAGTTCAGCAAAAGAGACCATTAGAATAAGTATTAGGCTTACAAAAAATAAGTCCTGGGGTCGATTTGTTCAACTAAAGGTGGTTCTCCAGCATGGCTGCAGTCAAATGACTGAAAAACAAATAAAAGAAAAAAGTAAATATTTCCATTTCTTGATTTTTTTTTATTCCCTTTTTTTTTTTCTCTTTTAGTGCTGTCGACATTCTACGGCGTGCATCAGAATCGAATCACATGGAACTTGTCATTACAAGGGATGAACAAGCTAGGTGAGTATGTATGTATATATACATATGTACATCATTATTCATCATCTGGCGCCTGTCTTCCATGCATGCATAGGTAGACAACTACCCCAGGCTACTATGTCTGTTTTGGCAGGGTCTTTACAGACAGACGTCCTTCCTAACACTAACCACCCAGCAGAATGGACTGAGTGCTTTTTATGTTGCACCAGCACAAGCAAGGTCAGTTTTGGCAGGAGTTTTACAGGTGGATGGCCTTCTAAATACCAACCACTTTACAGTAATATATATATATATATATATAGGCAGGAGTGGCTGTGTGGTAAGTAGCTTGCTTACCAACCACATGGTTCCGGGTTCAGTCCCACTGCGTGGCATCTTGGGCAAGTGTCTTCTACTATAGCCTCGGGCCGACCAAAGCCTTGTGAGTGGATTTGGTAGACGGAAACTGGCAAACAAAAGAGATTACATTTCCATGCCATGAGAAGTTAAGAATTTCTAAACATTTTTCTGTAGTTTAATATACTTATTTCAAGGTTATTTAATTCCTAACATTTTTTTTTAAATTACATTTCCTAAAATATTTCATTCTGAAATTTTTAATTTTTCATATACAATGAAAGAAAATATGGCAATTTCAGAATTTAAAATCTGAAAACATTTCCATGTATAATAATTTTTTTTTTTAAGTTTAATATTATTTTATCAAAAATTAATCGGTTTTGTTTCTCTTTATCTCAGCATTGAATTTGTGGAAGTTTTCGATTCTAATTCAATACACTCTGCTAGTCCACCCTGCAATTTGAATCTCTTCAACAAGTTTGTTCCAACCTCGCCTGATTATAATAGTAAATATTCTCGAACGCCTTCACCTAGAACAACTTCCATCACAGAAAACTCCAGGTCAGTTTCACCACAAGCAAATTCACCAAAGAATTCTCCTAGGACTCCAACCTCTGCTCGAGCCGCCTCTCCATTTTCTGCCACACCTCGATCACCCTCTCCACAAACAGCCTCCCCAGTAACAACCTCTCCAAGAGCTATTTCTCCATTGGTGAATACACCGAAAGCTTCTTCTTCACAAATATCTTCTCAAAGAGTATTCTTTCACCCATCTGTTTCGAGTCCAACTTCTCCACCTACTCTGTTTGCTGCTAATTCTCCACAATCTCCTCCTCCACAAAATGCCATACCAAATTTAAATTCTTCATCACCTATCCAATCAATGACAAATTCTCCACAGCCTGTTTTATCTGAAACAGATTCTTCTCAACCTAACCAATCAAAACCAAATTCTCCCCAATCTATCCTATCCAAAGGGAATTTATCTCAGACCACATTATCAGAGACAGCCCAGGAACTCACTGTATCCGAGCCAATATCTTTTCAAACTTCTCCTCCTGTGGCAACTTCTCCTCAGTGTAACTTAGAAAGACCTAATTCACCTACTGTGCCATTACCAAGACCTTATTCTCCATCTGATATTGGTGCAAATGATATCTTTCCTGTATTTTCCCAAGCGAATAATGCTCCAGCTACTTCACCACAAATTACATCTGCAGGGGCCACTCCTTCACCTGAAAATCACTCAGATAGTAAGATATATTTTTACCTTTCCTTCGTAATTTTGATTTTTTTAAATATTTTTTATTTCTCTTTTTTTTTTGTGTAAGGAAAATGGTTAATATTATATATTTAAGAATACATGAGCGAAACATCAGCATGGCAAAAAAAAAAGTGATTAGTTGTGTTTTTAGGTTAGTATTTTTACCAGTAGACGGCAGCATTTGTATATCCATTCATCATCACTTTCCATGCTGGTATGGGTTGGACAGTTTGATGGGGAACTGGTGAACTGCAAAGCTGTGTCAAGCTCCAACATCATCTTTAGCTTGGTTTCTATAGCTTGATACCCTTCAACAGAATTAAATACATTCAATAACTTTCATATTGAAGCTCAGTACAGTTTTATAGGCCAAACCATTTTAAAAACATTTTATGTAAATACACGAGGTCAAAATTCAATTTCATTATAGGCTTTGATGAAAGTATGTTGAAAAGAACACTAGTTGAACCTGCAACATTACAGTTGTATTGGTTGTGTATTTGGTGTAATCTCTGTAGGCGCAGGAGCGGCTGTGTGGTAAGTAGCTTGCTTACCAACCACATGGTTCCGGGTTCAAGATGCTTGGCATCTTTGGCAAGTGTCTTCTACTATAGCCTCGGGCCAACCAAAGCCGTGTGAGTGGATTTGGTATAGGGAAGCTGAAAGAAGCCCATTATATATATATATATATATATATATATGTTTTTCAGTGATGAGTACGATGTCGTCAGCGAAACAGAGGTGAGTGAGGAGCTCGCCATTGATGTTGGCACCACCTTGCCAGTCAATGCCTCTGATGATCTGTTCGAGACATGCAGTGAAAAGTTTTGGGGAGATTGTTTCTCCTTGCTTCACTCCCTTCTCGACCGGCAAGTATAGATGGGCTGGATAATCGGTGGATGCACGCAGTTGTCGAGTGGTACCCGCGTGAGCGGAAAAGACCTCTACAACGGTGGAGTTACGATTTCAGGAGGACGATTGGGATCACGTGGATGAGAAAGGCGCGATCCAGAGAGGAGTGGACAGCGTGCTGTGACCAGCGGTGTCAAATGGACGCCTGACGGACTGGTCGGTCAAGGTGAAGGTGATATATATATATATATATATATATATATATATATAAATGTATGTATGTGTATGTTTGTGTGTCTAAGTTTGTCCCCCCAACATCGCTTGACAACCAATGCTGGTGTGTTTACATCCCCGTCACTTAGCAGTTCGGCAAAAGAGACCGATAGAATAAGTACTAGGCTTACAAAGAATAAGTCCTGGTGTCGATTTGTTTAACTAAAGGCAGTGCTCCAGCATAGCCACAGTCATATGACCGAAACAAATAAGAGAATAAAACCACGTTTCAATCTTTGTAAAAAAGAAGTGAAGAACTATTGAAAGCTACAACAATTGTTGGGTACCATATTATCACATAAGGGTAACCTAAGCTATTTTCATGTCTGCCATCTAATCATGAAGTGTTACTATCTATTAGGGAAAAAAACTATTAAGTTTTATGTAGATATACATTCATATTTAGATGAATTGAACCCTTTTGCATTCAGATTATTCTGTCAAATGTGATGCTTGTTTATGTTGTTCTGAATTAAATCAATCCTGCATTATCTTGTAGCTTTGAGATTTTGATAATATGATTGTTTACTTTTAGAATGACATTGTAGGGTAGGTGTGAGAGGCTGGCTCTGATCAGTTTGAACATAAAATTGGTAGATTATTTGGGCTGGATATGGCTGGTTTAAATGTTAAAAGAATGTGTGAGTGAGTGTGTGTGTGTGTGTGTTTTTATTCATACAAATACACATTGCTTGTTTACTTTGTATTGCATTATGTTTCCTGTTTCATTTTTTTTTTTTTTAATGTCTGTTACAATTAAAGAAGTAATTATTCCTTAAATATTATTATTATTGTGATAAATGCAGTTCCAGATATTATCCTTTGATCCTTTTGAAGAAACAATATACCATCAATTGATATGCCTGGCGTGATATCAGAAGATTTAAGGAACTCAACAGTTTTATGGTTAAGCACTTATTGTCACAGTAATTAATTTAATTGAAATTATTTTTAACTGATTTGGTTCATATCAATTTTTGTTTTTTACGCTTATCTAAGAATTAATCTTTAACCAATATGAATTATTCAGAATTTCTCCCACTTTCCATCTTTCTTTCAGTTTTTCTGCTAACTCCTCCAATTCACATTCATTTGTTGTTTTTAATTTATTATGCTATTATCACCAGATCGTAAATGGAATTCCGACTATGACTTCCCAGACACATATCAACAAATTCACAAATATGACAAACCATTTACCTATGGTATCACATCCCCTACAGAAGTAAGTATAATCACCATTAACATCCTTTGTTCTTGGTTTTGTTAGCTTCAATATTTTTCATGTTATCAGTTACCAATGAAATTTGCTTGTATTGTGTTGACGTCTACCTCTCAGTTACATTGACTGCTGTTCTCTTGTTTCTTCTGGATATCTAGTTTAGATCTATTAGCAGTTGTTATTATTATCATTATTGCAATCGAAATCACATTCGATGACTGGCATCTGTGCTAGTGGAATGCTAAGAGCACCACCCGAGCGTGATCGTTGCCAGAGCAGCTAACTGGCTTCCGTGCTGGTGGCATGTAAAAAGCACCATTTGAGCGTGATCGTTACTAGCGTCACTTTACTGACACATGAAAAAACATTTGAGCGAGGTCGTTGCCAGTGCCACTGGACTGGCTCCTGTGCAGGTAGCACGTAAAAGACACCATTTGAGTGTGGTCATTGCCAGTACCACCTGACTAGCCCTCGTACCAGCGGCATGTAAAAGCACCCACTACATTCTCAGAGTGGTTGGCGTTAGGAAGTAGAAACTCTGCCAGATCAGATTGGAGCCTGGTGTAGCCATCTGGTTCACCAGTCCTCAGTCAAATCGTCCAACCCATGCTAGCATGGAAAGCGGACGTTAAACGATGATGATGATGATAATGGCAAGGCTGCAAGCTGGCAAAATCATTAGCACACTGGGCAAAATGTTTAGTGACATTTTCTGTTCTTCACAATCTGAGTCCAGTTTTGTTTGAAATCTGTCTTGTAAAATGTTGTTTGTGTCTGTGTGTCATTTATATTGTAATTTTGATTATGATAATATCATTGGTTGTAAATATTTCTACAAACCAATCTTTAGTTCAGTTGTGTTAACTGCCATCACCTTCTTGGAGTTTCTTCTGGATATCTGAGTTAGATCTGTTAGCTCTTGTTATCATTATGTGTTAATGACTGGTTGATGTCTGTTTTGTAAATGTTTTATGTATGTATGTACGTATTGTGTATATGTATATGTCTATGTCTGGTCATTGAAACCAATGGTTTTGCATCCACAAAGGGCTTAAGCCCTGTGGACTTTTTTTGTCTGTTTTTGTTTTTGCTTTAAACTCTGACAAGCCATCCACAGGGCTGATCCCTTTGTGGATGACCGGACATAGACTTAATTACATATAAATACATTACTGCTCTATGCTTTAGAGTGTGCTGCTTTTTCGGATATATGATACATTGAGGATATATCTATATTTTTATGTGTGTCTGTGTTTGTACCCCCACCATCACTTGATGGCTGATGTTGGTGTGTTTACGTCCCCGTAACTTAGTGGTTTGGCAAAAAAAAAGAAATCACCTGATTGCTAAGCTACATTGTTAAAGCAAAATATGCTTCTGTTAAGGTGTGTGTGTATTTACCCTCTGTATGTTGTAGAATTTTTGTTGATACAGTTAAAAACTTTACATCTTATTCTATCAAAATATAGTTCATTTTGTAGTGAGAATAAAGCAGTTGTAATACTGAATATAAAGAACCACATGGTTACTTATTAGAACTTTGATATATACAGTCACTTAACCTGCTTTTTTCAACCTCCTTCCTCCTTCTCACAGTGTGTAGTTTTATTGAAAACAGCCGGCTCCGGTTACAAGAGGTCTAATCTCTGATATTTTATTTGAAGCCATATAATGTTTTGTTGTTGCTGGATGTGTTAACTATAAAAGTGTGAGTGAGTGAATGAGTGATAAAAAATTTTTTAATGAGTGAAGTTTATGATTTGGGTTTTAAAACCCAGAGTTGTTTCAATTATATTATTAATACCACTAGAACTTAACATGAAACACCTTCGTTTTGAATAATGAGTTTTCATTTATAGCTATGTTAGAAACTACTAGCATGGTAATTATGACAAGAGAGAACAGGTCACAAGATTAAATGTTTTATGGTTAAGAAGTTCACTTTGCTATCACATAGTTCTGAGTTCAATCCCATTGTGTGTCACCTTAGGCAAATATGTATTACCAGAGCTTTGACGTGACTCAACACAAATCTCTTGAATGAAATTAGGTAGATGGAAACTATGTGGAAACCTGTCAGATACACTATCTCTGCTCTTGGATAGCTGGCTTAATCAGTCGCCCTGTTTTACACAACTTCCTGGGCCTTGGGAGACTTTATCAGAATATGCCAACCACTTTACAGAGTGGACTGAGAGCTTTTTACATGACTCTATCTCCAGTGCTTTTTACATGGCACCAGCGTCAATGCTTCTTACATATCAATTCTGTTGTGGTGGGTGGGTATTCTTGAGTACAACAACATACAGCATATCTCAGTCTTCTGTCATCTTCGTATCTCTCTTTCTCATTCTCTCACTCTTTCTCTCGATCAAATCTTTGTAATTTGTTTGTTGTGCAGTATGATGTTGTCTGTATTGTATATATTGCGCTTGTCTAATTATTGTTTTAATGGTATGACTTGATTTATGATGAGCAATATCTCACAAAGCCTGCTACTAGAAAATAGTTTATGCCTCATCTACACACTTTTATATTGTCATGACCGACAGATGCAATTTTTAAATGCCCTGATTATTTGAATATATTCAAACACATTTCACATTAGCTATTCTGCTGTTGCATTTTTGTCAATAGAAAATAATGTCGGGATTCCTGTTGTTGTTCAGTCCTGCTGAACATCCAAGCTTTGTTGCAATATAGTGCATATAGGACCACTGTTTCCTAGTTAGATATATCTCCTATTTTTAATAGGATGGAATTAGAAGATTTGCTTGCTACTTCTTGCTGACCTAGTATTTATGTAGAGCAGTGGTTTTCAACCGAGGTCCATATAATATCTTATTGTTAAAATTTATTTGCAATGAATTGGTGAAACTTCTCCAATACACAAAATATTTTAATTCTTTTCTAATACAATTCCTATTTATAATAATAATACAATAGGATTTTTTTTTGTATACATTGGGATAGCTATGGGGGTCCAGTAGAGTAAACTAGTAATCAAAGGGGTCCATAGACAAAAAAGAATTGGCTTGGTTTGTCAGTGCTGGCAGGAGATGAGTCTGTGTTCCTTAGATTTTCTGAACTATTGTTATTTATTTCCTCCCCAGTCTACTCTGACTAAACAGATATCAGCACTAGATCTTGTTACATATTAAGGTGGCAAGCTGGCATGCCAGGCGAAATGCTTATTGGTATTTCGTCTGCCACTATGTCCTGAGTTAGTTAAAATTTCACCGAGGTCAACTTTGCTTTTCATCTTTTCGGGGTCGATAAATTAAGTACCATTTACACACTGGTGTTGATGTAATCGACTTAGTCCCTCTGTCTATCCTTCTTTGTCCCCTCTGTTTAGCCCCTTGTGGGCAATAAAGAAATAAGAAATGTTAGCACACCGGGTGAAATGCTAACGGAATTTCGTCTGTCTACGTTGAGTTCAAATTCCACCAAGGTTGACTTTGCCTTTCATCCTTTTGGGGTCGATAAATTAAGTACCAGTTATGCACTGGGGTCAATGTAATCGACTTATCCCTCCCCAAAATTTCAGGCCTTGTGCCTATAGCAGAACCCTTGTTGCATATTAAGGACTACATTGTTTAATGTGTCCCTCATCAAGTGGGATTTCAGAGAAAAGAGAGTTGGCACTATTACTAATAAAGATTCTATCATTGGTTCTTTAAATTGTCGTTTTGTTAAACAGATGAACAGGTACATTATTTACAATTGACTGATATTTGTCCTCATCTTGTTTGTTGTTAACACAATGTTTCGACTGATATACCCTCCAGCCTTCATCAGGTGTCTTGGGGAAATTTCAAACCTGGGTTCTCATGCCGAAGGTATTTTTCAATATTGTTGTTGTTCAGATGAACATGTTAGTTAGTTAGTTAATTTGGCTCAAAAGCAAATAGCAAGGCCATGTAGGGGGACATGGAGTTAAGTACAGGGTGGTGTTCATGTAAAGAGTTTAGACCACTTGAGGTCAAGGGAGGCTTTGAACAAAGCGGTCGTCGGCATCTTCACCATCTCATCTGGCAGCTTGTTCCACGGATCCGCAACCCGGACGGAGAAAGCTCCTCTCCTTCGACTGAGATGAAATCGTTGCAGGTAGAGCTTTTCGGAATGACCCCGCAGCCGACGCTCTGGAGCAGGAGTGAAGAACAGCTCTTTCGAGAGGTTACACTTTCCGCTTATGATGTTGTGGGCGAGAATGAGATCACCACGGCGGCGGCGTTTTTCAAGAGAATAAAGGTCGAGCGTCCTCAGCCTTTCTTCATAGGACAAATTTTTGAGACCATGAACCATGCGGGTAGCCAGATTCGAGTATCACAGAATTCTTCTCTTAAAAAATTAAAATGTATGTGTGCTTGCGTGCATATATGTGTTGTCTGTGGGATGTGTGTGTGTGCATAAAGATTAATATATTTTAGTCTTATGATTACTTGCCATTATTACTCAGTTTGATGGTTGTCACTAATCACCAAAACTATTTCTAATATTTATGGTATCTATTAGAAACCAGTACTCCCTGACTGGCTCCCATGGTGGTGGCATGTAAAAAGCACCATCTAAACGTGGTCAATGCCAGTGCTGCTTGACCAGCTCCCATGCTGGTGGCACATAAAAAGCACCATCCAAATGTGGTCACTGCCAGTGCCCCCTGACTGGCTCCTGTGCTGGTGGCATGTAAAAAGCACCCACTACACTCTTGGAGTGGTTGGCGTTAGGAAGGGTATCCAGCTGTAGAAACCTTGCCAGATCAGATTGGAGCCTGGTGCAGCCATCTGGTTCGCCAGTCCTCAGTGAAACCGTCCAACCCATGCCAGCATGGAAAGCGAACATTAAACGATGATGATGATGAATGCAAAAGGGCTATTGTTGAACAAAGTGTGAAGGTGGCAAGCTGGCAAAATCATTACTATTATGTTCAGAGCACAGATGCCATCATGGTTGACTTTGTCTTTCATCCTTTTGGAGTCAATGAAATAAATATCAGCTGATCACTGGGGTTCAGTGTAATCGACTAACAGCCCCCACTCCCCAAAATGGCAAGTTTTGTGCTTATAGAAGATAGGATGATTATTATTATTATTAAGGTGGTGAGTTGGCAAAATCATTAGCACACTGGAAAAAATGCTTAGCAGTATTTCAACCATCTCTACATTCTGAGTTCAAATTCCATCAGGGTTGACTTTACCTTTCATCCTTTTGGGGCAAATAAAATAATACCAGCTGAATACTGAGGTTGCTGTCATTGACTTAACCCAGCCTGCAAAACTGCTGGTCATGTGCCAAAATTTGATGCCATTATTTTATTATTGTTGTTGCTGTTGCTGCTGCTGCTGTTGTTGTTGTTGTTGTTGTTACCATTATTAAGAAGAAGATGGCAGTGAGGTGGCAGAATTGTTAGCATGCTTAGTTGAAAAGGTTTAATGGAATTTCTTTTAGCTCTTTATGTTCTGGTTTGAAGTTCTGCCAAGATTGACTTTGCTATTTATCTTTTTGGGATCAATAAATAATAGTTCAGAACTGGGTTCGATGTAATCAACAATCTCCCCCCCACCCACCCACCCACCCACCAGCTTCCTAACCAAAATGTCAGGCCTTGTGTCTATAGTAAAAAACATTGTTGTTGTTTTTACTGTTGCTGTATAGCCACATGTAAAGTGTGGGTCTTAAACTGTTTTGTTATGTTATTGATATTATGTTTTTTCAGATTGCCCTTCCTCGTTCTCGCATACCAATGTATGCAGAGAAACCATTAAACTCACCAACTTTACCGAAATACAACGGTTGGCGTGAAGCGAATTCAGCCCATGAAATATCTCAAGAAATTCAACCTTACTTAAAGGACACTGAATCAGCTGGTACATATTGACATATTTAACTCTTACTTTATCAAAATTCTATACACATTTTTTTCGTTTTCTTTAGCATCATTCTTTATTATTATTATTATTATTATTAATATTAATAATAATATTGTTTAAAGAGTGACTTCTGCCATCATTCACACAATACCATTTTATTATAAAAAGAGGCACTGGATATTATCTAAGAGACACTATTCCAGATGGTATGATCATTTCTTTAGTGGACTTTGATTGTAGAACTTGTTATCATTATCACTGTAACGTCCACTTTTTCAGGCTTGCATGAGTTGGACAGAGTTTATCAAGACAGATTTTTCAATAGATGGATGCACCTCTTCTCACCGACCCTGAACTATTTCCATGTAAAATGCCATTTCCTTATGGCCAGACATGTTTGGAAACAAAAGACACTGTTTGTATGACATTGACATTTATTTACAACTATGACACAGCGCCAGGACAAGGAAACAGTAATACCCACCTCACCATTATCATGCATTCTCAATTATAAATATCTATTTACATCATCATCATCATCGTTTAACGTCCGCTTTCCATGCTAGCATGGGTTGGACGATTTGACTGAGGACTGGCGAACTAGAAGGCTGCACCAGGCTGCAATCTGATCTGGCAGAGTTTCTACAGCTGGATGCCCTTCCTTACGCCAACCACTCCAAGAGTGTAGTGGGTGCTTTTATGTGACACTGGCACGAGGGCCAGTCAAGCAGTACTGGCAACAGCCACGCTCGAAATGGTGTTTTTTATGTGCCACCTGCACAGGAGCCAGTCCAGAATCACTGGCAACGACCTTGCTATATTTACATATGTAAATAGATGTTTACATGTAAATATCTATTTACATATATAAATATCCATTTACATACAAATAGATATGCATGGCTTCTTCTAGTTTCCTTCTACCAAATCCACTCTGGTTTGCCCAAAATTATAGTAGACGACTCTAACCCTAGGTGCCATGCTGTGGACTGAATCCAAGCCACGCCTGTACCTAGCGATGTTGATTCACTTAAGAACTGATCACAAGTTAATCAACTGGATCAGGTGCAGGTATAGCTGTATTAACTCAAGAATTGACTGAGTAATTCAGCAAGCGGACCAGGGCGACAACATAAGCTTGTCCGCACTGTTACAATGCACACCCATATGATGAATCACCCAGCATATCAGAGAATTTGATATGGCTCTCAGCTAGGTGAAAGGAAGTTGGAAGTGATATGGTAAATTTAGAACAACACACTCGTGAGTTACACCTGTCATTTGACTGTCTGTGTACATTTCATATGCATATTCAAATGGAGCTACAGCAATGACTAAGTAAATTTTGTGTTTGTTAACTTAGTAGATAACTGAAGGCATTGGCAATGAAAAAAAATTATGCTTGTAATAAATCATGTGACAGTCTACAATTAACCAGATCATTATTATGCAAACACCAACAGGTTAAAGGAAAAGATGAAAAACAAGGGCCACAAGGCATTTTGGGAGGACCTGAGAACTGTCAACAAAAAGCTCAGAATGTACAATCTAGAACACTGGAAGAGGACAGTTGCTTGATGTACAAACATATGTGGGATGACCTCTGACTGAATAAGTGTGTAATGTTATTGATTATATGACAAGTGGGAGAAAGGCCTGTGAATTAATTTTAGCAGCTAAGCTGTGATAAAAACAGTGCATTGAGATCTGAATGAAACGTTTGTGTCTTAGAAATAAGATGACACTTGATTGAAATACTGGATTAAGTAACAATTCAGCTCGTGCTAGTATGAGGAGATGAAAATGAAGATAAATACTCTGTTGTTGAAACTGTTTTTTTTCCCCCCCTATGACTAGCTGCTTCTCTTGTTGCTAACCCCCACACTTCTTTACAAGTAAGGTAATATTTTTGATATTCCTTTGAAGAGCAAGCAGGTCAATGTTGTTTGCATGAATAGTGACTTTGTTTGCAATTAAGAGCGCAAATGTCAAAATAAAGGACAAAGAGACACACACACAAACACTTCCTAAAGTTTCCGCTTACCAAATTTCATTGAAAAGGCATTGGCCAACCCAAGCTATAGCCAATAGTGGCAACACAGTGAGAACTAATCCTGAACCATTTGGTTCCAATGCAAATGTCTTAACTTCACAGCCATGCTTGTGCTAGTACTACTGGAAAAAGCATAACTACTTTGATTCATTTTACCATTTCTCTGAAGTGAAATCTTTACATGAGCTTTCCTCTTCCAAGGCAGAGAATACTTTAGTTCTCACCAACTACTAGCTATCCACAAAATTCAAATGATATCACCAATGGAGTACTGATCCCATATTTTAGACAATGCTGCTGTTGATCTCACAAGTGTTCTAGATCACATCTAAAAAAGAAAAAGAAAAACTGATAATCATGAAGTCTCTCACCAACATACATCAACTTCTCGCCATAAAATGCTTTTCCACTGCTATTACAATGGTTATTCCCCTTTGTTCTACCTCCATTTAAATACTTTTAACTCTTATGTTTCTCCTCCTCTCATTGCCTACATTGTGTCCACTCACTCACTCACCCCATGATGATCATTATACCCAGTTCCCTTTTTTTTTCTCTGGTATTGCCTCCTTGCTCTTATTTTTCCTGCAATTGTTAACTTACAAATGTTCAAGCACTTTAACCACATCAACTTTACTGGACTCAAAGAATGGGTATAGCCCCTTCATTCAGACCAAACTAATAAAAGAGTAAGGAGTTAACCCCAAAAAAAGTTATTCTTTCTTACTTGGTTGTTTCCCTTATTTTTAAAGCCACACGAATTTCTTTGGTCGAAGACAACTGATACCCATTAGTGTTGGGTACTGACTGAAAGGGTACAGTTGCAAATACAAACAGCTGAAATAGGGTTCATCTGAAGGATCTCAAGAGTGGACATTGCATGACAGGGTGCATAGCTCAGAGATCAGTGAGTCTCTCCAAGTTGGAGCTGCTACTTCCCTGCATTGAGAGATCATAGCTCTGGTACTATGATTAAAAGGTCATAAGAAAGAATCAGAAGACAGATTCTTCAAGCTAAGCTGACTGGCAAGAGATGTAGAGGTAGACCAAGAATGTGATGGTGTTCGGATAATGTCCATAGTTTCAGTTGCTCATGCTTGGGAATCCAGATACAAAGTGTAATGATGATTGATTCTGATAGGACCATGTGGAGCAGGTACCTAAGGGCTCTACTCACTTGACTCTCTCGGGAAAAGGAGGAAGAGAAGATGGACGGACAATCGTCAACAACCAATCATGATTTTGACCTGTTTAGATCACATCGGCTCCAATGTGATTTGAACAAATACATGTACTTATTTCTTTATTGCCCACAATGGGCTAAACATAGAGAGAACAAACAAGGACAGACAAAGGGATTAAGTCTTTTAGATCGACCCCCCCCCCCTTCCAGTGCATAACTAGTACTTAATTTATCGACCCTGAAAGGATGAAAGGCAAAGTTGACCTCGGCGGAATTTGAACTCAGAACATAACAGCAGATGAAATACGGTTATGTATTTCGCCCAGCGTGCTAACGTTTCTGCCAGCTTGCCACCTTGTACTTTCGGTCATTAACCATAATAAAGCACCCGGTAGTGTAGATTTTGAAAGAGGTGTTTTAGAAGGAATTACGTAACACAGCTTAGAGTGTATTAATTAATTATAAGAAGTATTTTGAGGCCTTTATTTTAAAAGAATTCAGTTAGACCTAGACACGGTGCCACATTAAAAGCACTGATGCTGATGCCACATGAAAAGCATCCAGTACACTCTGCAGAGTGATTGACATTAAGAAGGGCATCCAGCCATAGAAACCAAGCAAGAACAGACAATGGAGCATGATGTGGCCCTTGGACTTACCAGCTCCTGTCAAACCATCCAACCCACATCAGCATAGAAAATGAACATTAAATGTTGATATTGATATTCCCACTAAGGTGTATAACACTAACATTGTTTTAGAACAAAAGCTGAAAGATACATATTAGATATTGAATTAGTCAGTTAAAATGGACCAAACTTTCAATGGCATTGTTCTGCTTCACATTTTCCAATTCTCCCAATTATTCTACAGATTGATTCTATTGAAAATGTTACCAATAAAAAGTTCTATTCAGATCCAGTGTTTTCTCAATCTTTTTGACTTAGTGATGCATTAGGGACTAAGTGTAAAATCACTGGTACTAAGGAAATCAAGTAGAAAATCACTGTACACTTCAAATGGGAAGTTGAAAATTAAAAATAAAAATTGTTTTAAAGTCTGCTTCCCTAACCACTGGGCCATTACACCACCACATATGTGTATAACATGTTTATGAATATGTTTTTCAAGATTTCCAGCATTAATAGTACATTTTTTCATTCACTAACTTTATATGTGTATAGTGGCACTCCATTGGTTATAACGATAAAAGTTCCCATTAATCCGATCAACGGAACAGCCTGCTTATGAAATTAACGTGCAAGTGGCTGAGCACTCCACAGACACGTGTACCCTTAACATAGTTCTCAGGGAGATTCAGTGTGACAAGGCTGGACCTTTGAAATGCACGTACAACAGTAACAGGAAGAAAGAATGAGAGAAAGTTGTGAAAAAGTACAGCAATGTTCACCACCACCCTCTTGCTGGAGCCTCGTGGAGCTTTAGGTGTTTTTGCTCAATGAACACACACACTACAGGCTTCTTTCATTTTCCTTCTATCAAATCCACTCACAAGATTTTTGTTGGCCTGGGGTTATAGTAAAAGACACTTGCCCAAGGTTCCATGTAGTGGGACTGTGGTTGGGAAGCAAATTTCTTATCACACGGCCATGCCTGCATCTATAATATAATTTTTTCTTTTTCGCTTTTCAGGTAAATCATCTATTTTACATATACATTACTCTGATGAGGCCCCGAATAATAAATATGGAAATTCTAAGGTTAATTTTTGTCAGGATGAAAATGTTTCGACATCTACTCAGTTACCACATTCACCACAAAACAATGTGAATCTCAAGGAAATGACAGATGTAAGTATGCACTGAAAATACCTCTCATTTGATATTTGGTTTCTTCTCTTACTGCACTTCCTCATGACTTTTAATCTGAGCCTTTCTTGTAAATCATTTAAATCTGGCATAAGCAGTCCCATACCAATTTCTATCCTATTTGCTGCCCTGTGAGAGCCTTGGGAAAGGAAAATCCTAAGGGAATCAACCTAGATAGTGTAATTCCCCTTCCCTTCATTCTTTGTAAATGGAATGTGAGTATACACAAATTTTTGACAGTATCTTTTGCAAAAAGATTATAGTTGAATGCAGGTTACTATCTGTAGCATTCTTCATTATCATCATCGTCATCATTGTTTAATATCTGCCTTCCATGTTGGCATGGGTTGATGGTTTGACAGGAGCTGGCCAGAGAGAAGCCTGCACCAGACTTATGTGTCTGTTTTGGCATAGTTTTTACAGCTAGATGCCCTCCCTAATGCCGACCACCCTGCAAAGTGGACAGTGCTACTTACATAGCAACAGGGTTGCCAAATAACTTGCAAGACAAAGAACCTTTGAGAATGGGTGTGGGGTGGGGTGAAGGAGGTGATCTTGTGTCCACGCGTGTTTATTATAGTTGTAAAGAGGACATCTTCATGTGTATACATACACACATAACCCCCCTTACATACACCTTACAATTGTGATGGGGACATATGGTTTATACAACCACCTTGTTTAAACTGGAGTATAGTTTCTTACTTTTAGTGTTTGTGTAGTCGTCATCATCCTCATCATCATTTAGCGTCCGCTTTCCATGCTAGCATGGGTTGGACGGTTCAACTGGGGTCTGTGAAGCCAGAAGGCTGCATCAGGCCCAGTCTGATCTGGCAGTGTTTCTACGGCTGGATGCCCTTCCTAACACCAACCACTCCAGACGGAGCTGGCAAACGGCCACGAACGGATGGTGCTTTTACGTGCCACCGGCATGGAGGCCAGTCGGGGCAGCGCTGGCAACGGCCACAAATGGATGGTGCTTTTACGTGCCACCGGCACAGGGGCCAGGCGAGGCTGGATGGTGCTTTTTACGTGCCACCGGCACATAGTAAGGTACAAAATTCTACAGTAAACCAAGAAGTGAAGTTCCTCAGTTGGTTTATTACCCTCTTTGACACTCTTCCAGCAATTATATGATAGGTGGAGCTCTCCATTCCTTCTCTGTATGGCAATTCATCTGGAAGGCCACACCAATGTAACACCTACAGCTTGATGGAACATTTGTGGCTGCCTTAGCCCACTGAGCCATTGTGGTCAGATCTCCAAGTCTAAAAGACTGAAATTGGATTGCCTAGATTGAGTCTCACTTTAAAACTGTTATGTACAGGCAGGAAGGAATGGAGAGGAACCCTAACCCTGCAGGAATGATGGAGAGGAGACAAAAATGACAGGTACTGGATGGTACTGCTAGTTGCAGTCTCAACTCCACAAGTAGATGACATTCTTCTTCTTCATCTTCAGACATGAAGAACTGCATTCACCTTCTTTTGTACCTCTTTTTTTTTTCCTATTTATTTTTTTAGTTTACATTAAGAGTTCTCAACTATTTTTTTATCTATGGACCCCTTTGATTACTATTTTATTCTGGTGGATCCCCATAGCCATTCAATGCTTAAAAACTAGTTTTATAGAAATTTCCTTCAAAATTCCTATTTTGTTTTTCATACATAAACTTGTGTAGGTTGAATTATGTAAAATGTTAGAGAAAGAAACCTAGCTGTTTCTCGCAATACATACATCTAAAGCAGGGGTTCTCAACCATTTTTTATCTATGGACCCCTTTCATTACTATTTTATTCCGGTGGATCCCCATAACCATTTGATGTTTACAAACTAGTTTTATAGAAACTTCTTAGAGAAAGAAACCTAGCTGTTTCTTGCAATACATCTATAGCAAATTTTTTTTCTGGAGCCTTTAAAATACCCAATTTATTATTTTGTTGTGTGGACTCCTAAAAATCTTATATGGATCCCTGTTGAGAACCACTGGTCTACATGCATCATGATTCCAAGTTCCCTTTCAGCCGTTTGTGTCTTGGTCTTTGACTCCTTGATCTGTACGTTTCACAAATATCATGTTCCCATCACTAGTAAATTGCAGCTACTATTGATAGATCCTTCATTGGCTTTGATGATTATCACTCTGATCTTTGACAAATTGATCTACCTATTAGTTAATTTAATGAGTGGGTACTCTTAATGTAATTTTCAAGCCATAATCATCTGTAGCATAACATATGGCAAAGACAAAGATGTGTGTTTGATTTCCGGGCAAAAATCCATGCAAAAGGGGCTTCTGTTATATTTCTACCTACCCAGTTTAACATACAAGGTTTGGGTTGACCCAAGACTATAATAAAATAAGAATAAAAAAAACATTTGGCCAAGATGCAGGGCAACATGATGAGACCCAGAACATTATATCATCATTATCTAGTGTTTTAAACACTTGATCCAAGACTATAACAAAATGAGAATAAAAAAAAAATTGACCAAAACGCAGGGCAACATGAGACCCAGAACATCATATCTTCATCATCGTCATCCAGTGTTTTAAATCCGAGTTTTGTCTCCGTTAACAGGGGTGGCTGGATTTACCTCAATGTTATAGCAACTGAGGTAGGCAGGTGCAGCTCACTCCAATCTTTGGACTGGCTGGTGCCCATTCTCCTTTGCTATCATGAGGCTTTTTTGGAGCTGGATTTTTCTATGGGACGCATGCCCTTGCTTACCCTCAACCTCAGTTTCTAGACATGAGTGGTTCCCCGAGACCAAGGCCTCTACCATGATTTTTAAGAAATGTGGTGGAAAACAAGCTCAGGAAGGCAGGGATGCTACTCCCTGAGACCCCTTTTAGAGTCCCACCCCCACCTATCAACAAAGAATATTCCTTAAGTACTTCACCATGCCTACAACTTTTGCTATTACTGCAACAACTTGTACCACCACCAGCTTCTAACATTCTACACATCTTCCCTGTGTACATCAGTGTATATTTCCTATGACACATGTAGATTCATTCCATCTTCTCTACAACAACCATCCACTCACTCTTTTTAGTGCCTTTTCTGTGCTTCTTCAAATAATGTTAATTTTCTTTTTTAAAAAAATAAGGAAAAAGAAAGAGAAGCAATAAGGAATCTCTTGTCATTCTTTGATGTTCACTTTCTCATGTTTTAAGTTTTCTTCCATTTTTCACTTTTGTAGTCTTTTTTCTATTTGTTCTTATTAATCTCTCTCTCTCTCTCTCTCGCTCGCACACACACAAATTACATTTTTTTCATTCTTTATACTCTGATCAGCTGTGGCAAACATTAGGCTTTCAACCAACTCCTAATGAATTGGCTGCCATCAGGTACCGTGTGGCTGTTGACGAAAATGGAATGGTTTCTTATGAAGGTAACTAGAAATATTTCAAGTTTTATTTTACTGGTTTTCCATTTTTTTTTTTTTTTTTTTTTTTTTTGTCCTTAAAGCAACGAAAAATCAATCAAAAACTAAATTGATTTCTTGTTACAACTTGTTTATCATTGCATGTTTTATTTTAAAATATTTGGGTTCTGCATGGTAAGAAGTTTGTTTCCCCAACAACATGGTCCCAGGTTCAGTCCCACTGCAAGTCACCTTGGGCAAATGTCTTCTATAGTTCCAAACTGAGCAAAGTTCTGAATGGACTTGGTGGATAGAAACTATGTGGAAGCCTGTTGTGTGTGTGTGTGCATTCATGCATGTATCAATCAGTGTGGGAGTCTTGTGTGTGTCTCTCACCAGCACTTGACAACTGGTGCTAGTTTGTTTACATCCCAGTAACTTAGCAGTTCAGCTTAAGAGACCAATAGAATAAGTACCAGGTTAAAAAAAAAATGTACTGGGGTCAATCTGTTTGACTAAAACCCTTCAGGGCAGTGCTCCAGCATGGCTACAGTTCAGTGACTGAATCAAGTAAAAAATAAAGATTTAGTAACATTATTCGTTTCTGCAGTTTTAATTATTACAAATCATCAACATTGAAGAAGATGTTGAGTGAACTAAGAAAAAACAAAAAAAAAGTAATCACTTGATCATGATTAAAAGCCATGTTCAATAAATTTGATTTATCTTTGACCAGTCTGGTCTTGGACCAAGCAGTAGGCTGATGTATAATATTTAATTATAGAGAGTGAGTGTGTGTGTGTGTGTGTAATCTGTTTTGTTACTGGTCTTGTTGTTGCCAGTATTGTTTAGTTCTAAGCTCAATTCTGTTTGAACAGACCCATAATTACAGGGACTTCAGAAATGATACCTTGCCATTTTATTCTAGATTTTGGTCAGTCTGGGGACAAGTGTCTTCTTTTTTAGCCCCAAGCAAATCAAAGCCTTGTGAAAGGATTTGGTAAACAGAAAATGGAAGAAGCCTCTGTGTGTGTGTGTGTGTCACTTTGACTACTGGTATTGGTTTGTTTTCATCCCCATAACTTAGTGACCTACAAAAGAGACCAACAGAATAAGTACGAGACTTAGAAAAAATATATATACAGGGATCAATTTGTGTGACTACATTCTTCAAGATAGTCCTCCAGCATGGCTGCAGTTCAGTGACTGAATCAAAGGAAAATAAAAGATATAGTTCATTCAAGACTACTTTATCCAATGTTTCCTTCATCTTTTCAAGATCATAGGATGTCTTTAACCCTTTCGTTGCCAACCTGGCTGAAACCGGCTCTGACTCTGAGTATAAATGTCTTGTTTTCATAAGTTTTGAATTAAAATCTTTCACCAAACCTTAGTCACAATTTATGTTCCTAACACTAACTGAACGATAACTAAGTAATTTTTACTAAATTCTTTGTTATCATCATCATCATCGTTTAGCGTCCGTTTTCCATGCTAAGCAAATGAAAGACACACAGAGCATCTCAAAATAAATACAGTAACGAAAGGGTTAAGGCAAGTTTGGCTGCTATTTCTAGCAGTTGAGTGACCACATATAGAATCCATCACTGGCTGGTGTAGTGTGCGTGTGTGTATGCATGTGTGTGCCATCTATGCATATTCCACTATTATTGTTTAGGTCCAAGTGAAACCTAATTGAGGAAACCTATAATCAAAAACATTCCAGCCTTCACCATCCCTTTCTTTTTTTTTTCTTTTTACCAGGAATAGTATACAATGGACTGCATTGTACAGCATATATATATATATATATATATATATATCCTTCTATATATATATATATATATATATATATCCTTCTACAAGATGATAGAACATGGTTCAAGGGAGCTTCATCTGCTATTTCTAGCGGATCAGAGAGGCTCACTCATTAGCGTCCATTTTCGACTGTGTTAATCTGGTTAATATTATTTAGTTTTTCTTCTGTTCCTATTTTGTCAGCAGGTCTTAGCACTGATCTGCAACATAAGTAGCCAAGGTGTATTCAGGAAAAGTCATTATAGCTTTAAATATTTCAGTATTTATTGATCTCAAACTACTATATAGATTTATCATTTATAAATGGTTAACAGACCAGAACAGTTTGAAATCTCCTAAGTAGGAAATTAGTGTATCTGTGCTTTGTGTTGTTGTCCGGGTTGAGTGATACAAATAAGGGTATTAGGTCTATTTTGCTTCTCTGTTAAAACAATTCACTTCCTTTGTCAGAAAGTAAGGCAGTTAAAATTTACATCACTTTTTGATTCAGCCGCATATTAATAGTCTAAGAGAAGATGGGTTTTTCATAATGATGGACCATTCTCCTTTTCCTTTACAGTATATCTTTTACTTTTATTTGTTTCAGTCATTTGACTGTGGCCATGCAGGAGCACCGCCTTTAGTCGAGCAAATTGACCCCCAGGACTTATTCTTTGTAAGCCTAGTACTTATTCTATCAGTGTCTCTTGCCGAACTGGTAAGTGACAGGGACGTATGCACACCAGCATCAGTTGTTGGGGGAACAAACACAGACACACAAACATATACATACACACACACACACATATATATATCTTTATATATATAAAACTGAGAATGTCTGTCTGTCTGTCTGTGTGTTTCCCTAAAGCTTGAGAACTACACAACCAATTTCATTCAAATTTTACACATGCCTTACTTAGGGTCCATGTAGTTTCATGGGCGAAAAAAATGTTCAACTTCTTGCCTAGAGCGAGCCCATAGCAATATCATATCTTCTCCACTATTTCAGTATTACGTGTTAAAAGTGAAACAAAAACATTTCTCTATTTTATGTTAGATACTTTCACTTTAACAATAAAAATAATAATAACAATTGAATTATATGTAGTAAGTAATAATTAAAATCAAACTAAAGTATAATATAATCATAACATAACAAAAGTAAAAATAGCAATTGGTATAAAATTGTATCAATGACTTGAACTTGAATAAGTGGTTTCACATGAATGGGAATAAATCAAAAATAAAATTAGCGTGCAGAAATGGAATAGTCCAGATGGATAATAAAAAATTAAATTAAAGAAAAGACTATTGTCTATAAAGTATACAATGTAGAGAAAAAAGAAGATTTGAACACATAGAGGAAAGCACCTTCGAAAAGTGTCTTGGTGCGACTATGAAAGATATCTAATCAGAGACAGTAAATTCGCCACAATAGAAGCAAGGTTCGAGTCAACGGAGCGTGCAAGGGAGTACACGACTCAAACTTGCAAAATGGAAATATTTTATTTTTACCTTTATATCTGGGACGTAGGACGTCCCGGATAAAAATTTAAAAGCCCACCCCCGCTCCCCATCCCAGAAGTAGAGGTAGGCTGGATTGTAGCCACACTTCTATACAAGAGGGCGGACAAGATACAATTGATCGAAATTACAAGAGACGGGCTAACAAGTCCAGTCTGTTATATATTTTGAGTATTGTTATCACTAGCGATATCAAGATATAACTTTGTATTTTGTATTTTATGTGTAGATGTATATATATATATAGATATACATGTAATATGTACACATATATATACACATATATACATGCACTAGCACTATGACCCGGCAATGACGGGTCTTTAATGCTAGTATATATATATATATATATATGATGGGCTTCTTTCAGTTTCCGTCTACCAAATCCACTCACAAGGCTTTGGTCGGCCCGAGGCTATAGTAGAAGACACTTGCCCAAGGGGCCATGCAGTGGGACTGAACCCGGAACCATGTGGTTGGTAAGCAAGTTACTTACCACACAGCCACTCCTGCACCTATGTATAAGTTTTTTTTTTGTATGTAAATGAAAAATTAGAAGATAAATAAATGAAATCATTATTATTATTAAGGCAGTAAGCTGGCTGAATCATATTCTTGTGAAATATCTCCTGAAAAACCTTAATAGTTAATGCTTTTGATAACAATCCATCTGAGACAACCCTACATCTATAATACAAGCTTCATATTTTAAACTGGTCTAAATTAGAAACTCCATTCAAAATTTTATGTTAATTTGTGTTTCAAACAATTGAAAGGGTTAAGAAAAGAAGTAAATGTTGTTTCACTGTTATTCAGAATTATCTGCCCTTCTACCAGCTAATGTGAATCTGTACATATTCATGTGTCCATCATCATCTTACTATTCTGTGTGCATGTGAAAGAAGAGAAAGAGTAACCATTTGTTTCACTTTTACTATTTAAAATGACCCTGTCAGAATGCATGATGCAGTCTGTTACAATTTAACCCTTTAGCATTTAAACCGGCCATATCCGGCCAAAAATATTCTGCCTGTTTTATGTTCAAACTGGCCAGATCTGGCCTCTCACACCAACCCTACAATATCGTTTTAAATATTAACAACTACCTCATCAAAATCTTAATGCTATAAGATAAGGCATGATTAATTCAAAACAATGTGGATAAAAAAGGATTAATTTTGGCAGAATAATGCGAACACTAAAGGGTTAAAATGACAATTTTCTCTTAAGACAACACAATTACCAAATGAGTAAATTAGCTTACACATTCCTTTTTTTTTTTTATTCATCCTTGTTATTAGAAATCATTAAAGTTGCTAATGAGGTGTGTCAAGCCAGTTCAAAAGGAGTTGAGAAAGACTTTTCCCGGCCTACAAATCGAGAAGTGAGAGTTGAAACATTTCCACACGAGGTAAGTCGTTTTTATTAAGATTAAGTAAATAAGAAAATATTACAAATATTCTTTTATTCTCTTAGGTTAGCTGTATTACACTTCCTATTATGCTGGCAGAGAATCTCCAATTTATCAATGATTTGTACAACATGATTAATCTATTTGGATTTGATCAATGGTTAATCTTCCTATTCATCATCATCATCATCATTATTTAACCCTTTCGTTACTGTATTTATTTTGAGATGCTCTATATTTCTTTCAATTACTTTAAATATAACAAAGAATTTAGTAAAATAACTTAGTTATCATTCAGCTAGTGTTAGGAACATAAATTGTCACTAAGGTTTGGTGGAAGATTTTAATTCAAAACTTATGAAAACAAGACATTTGTACTTCAGAGCCAGAGCCAGTTTCAGCCAGGTTGGTAACGAAAGGGTTAACGTCCATTTTCCTTACTAACATGGTTTCTATAAATGGATGCCCTTCCTTATGCCAACCATTTTACATAGTGTACTGGATGTTTTTTTACATAGCACTAGCACAGCTTCACTTTACGTGATACTGGCACCAGTGCTTTTTATGTGATGCCAGCACAGGTGCTTTTATGTGGCACTGGCATGGGTTGTTAACCAATGTCTGAATGGAGGGGAGATATCATGGTACCTATACTAAATATATTTTCTCACAAGACAAAGAGTAAAGAATAAAAGTTATAATTAAAAATCAAGAAATTTAGTTCCACCAACAGTTTATAAAAACAATGCTAAACAATATTTATATACTGCATAAAATTTTAATTTTCAGGTAGAAGTTTTACCTGACTCGACAATGTTGTCTTTGGAAGAGGTTGCCCAGATCCAATTAGAAAAAGATATCCTGCAGGTTGAGGTTGAAAAACTGCGTGTAAGTTTTTTTGTAGTTTTTTCCTTTATTTTTTTTTTCTTTCTGGTATTTTCTTACTGATACTTAACACAAGAACAGAAGCCTTTTGCTGCTGCTTCTCCATTCTTACTCTTCTAAAATTGAGCATTCCTCTGTCACTTCTACAACTATCTAAATCAATGGTCCTCAGCCATTTTTATCTATGGATCCCTTTGATTCCTGTTTTTACTCTACTGGACCCTCTTACCCATTCGATGTTTAAGGAAAGTCCATAAGAAAAGTTTTTACAATTAAATATAATTTGCAGTTGTATTACTCTTTTACTATTTTAATTGTTTCAGTCATTTGACTGTGGCCATGCTGGAGCACCGCCTTTAGTCGAGCAAATCGACTCCAGGACTTATTCTTTCTCAGCCTGGTACTTATTCTATCGGTCTCTTTTGCTGAATGGCTAACTTATGGGGGCATAAACACACCGGCATCAGTTGTCAAGCGATGTTGGGGGAGGGGACAAACACAGACACACAAATGTATACACATACATATATATATAACAGGCTTCTTTCAGTTTCTGTCTACCAAATCCACTCACAACGCTTTGGTCGGCCCGAAGCTATAGTAGAAGGTGCCACACAGTGGGACTGAACCTGCCACTCCCCTTATTAAAAAAAATATTGTTAAAATATTTTTTGTATTGTAGAAGTATAAGCAATCTATTGCAAATAAGCACAGGCGAGGCTGTGTAGTAAGAATCTTGCTTCCCAACCACATGGTTCCCGGTTCAGTTCTAATACGTGGATCCTTGGCATAGTCTTCTGTTGTAACCTCAGGTTAACCAAAGCCTTGTGGATGGATTTGGGAGACAGAAACTGAAAGAAGGCCTTTGTGTATAATATTTATGTGTGTATGTCTTTGTGTCTGTGTTTGTCCCCCAACAATCACTTGACAACTGATGTTGTTGCATTTACATCCCCGTAACTTAACACTTTGGCAAAAGACACCAATAGAATAACTATTAGTCTTACAAAGAATGAGTAACTGAGGTCAATCTGGTGGTGCTCCAGCATGGCTGCAGTCAAGTAACTGAAGCAAGCAAAATAAATTAATATATTTTAACAACGAAATCTTATATGGACCCTGTTTGAGAACCCCTAATCTAAATAACAGAAATTATTTACTACTTCCAATGAGCCATTTAAGCATCTATCATAATCCTTCACAGTGTCAACACTGTGGCTTTCCATCAGGTTGAATTTATATGGTTATATGTCAAAAATATTTGTATATAATTTTCTACTGGAAATGTAATATTTTCCAAAGATACAAGCTACATATTAGTTATAGCAACATACTCAAAAACATTGGACTTTGCACAAAGTATATATACCCAAAACCTTTGTAGATATTTCAAACGTTTATCCCTAGGCTATAAAATAATGATAGTGAGATAATGCATTATGTTTCTTATAACGGATTTTTCCAAAAATATTTTTTATATTATTATTATTATTATACATGTCATACATTATACAATATTGTGAGGTTGTTGATTGAAGGTATTGTGTCTACTGGGGGTTTGTACTGTTTGTCAAGTCACAACAAGGACCTCAAACAGACAGTACTTTACACAATATGCATGTAATTCCAAGTAATGCCGATTTTTGCAATACACCTAATTAATAATAATTAGGTCCTTGTTGTGACTTGACAAATATTATTATTATTATTATTTTTATTTTTATTCAGGCAAAAATCCGAGAAAAAGAAGACAGTTGCAATACAGCTGAGGAAGAACTACTTCGAATTAGGAGGGTAAATATAGTTTAATCAATTTTCATAGAAGCATAAACAGGCATGTAGCAACCATCATCATCATCGTTTAACATCCGCTTTCCATGCTAGCATGAGTTGGACGATTTTGACTGAGGGCCGGCAAACCAGATGGTTAAAATCGTCCAACCCACGTGGTTTCAAATTCAATCTTCACCTTGAACAATAACTGTGGCAGGAAAATTTGGTTGATAGTGCTGTGGGGAAACTTCATTGCATGCTCGTGTGTGTGCTCCCAACCATAGAAACCAAACCAAAAATGAAACTTACATGTGAGATGTGATCCCTCAGACCAGCCATCCCATGCCAGCTTGAAAACCAGTCATAAAACAACAATCATGTAATGTTTATGAGTACAACCAAAAATAATAAAACAAAAACTAAGAAAGTCCTTTTTATGTTTAGGACAGATCAAACTACCCTGTGTGTATGTGTGTGTTGGTGTAATCTGTGCATTAAACAAAACTACAGTGGAATATTTCAGAAATTGGGTTGCATCGAGTTATGTCCCTTTGTGAGAAGCCCACGTAAGCTATTCGATAGTGATTAATTAAATGCGTACAAGAATCAATATAATGAATTAATATAATGAACTAAAATACCTAAAGCTAGTTTTCCAATATTGCTCCAATTCGAAGACTGAAACTACTGAAGAAGTTCACTCTCCAGCCACATGGTTGTGGGTTCAATCCCACTGTGTGACACCTTTCTCCAGCTATAGCCCAGGGTCAACTAATGCTTTCTTAAAGGATGCTATAGGCAGAAACTGGAAGAACACACATACACACATAAATGGGTAACAACTCCCTTCGGTCATGAATGACCATAAGATTGCTTCTAGAAAGTTCCTCTCCGAGGCACAAGTCCAGGTAAGGTTGTTTATGGAAGACCAGTAGTCGCCCATGCATACCTGTCTCCCCTCTCCACACCACTAATGTTATCCAAGGGAAAGACAAAGGCCAATACAGCTTGGACCTTGTGTTATCACAACTCATTTCTACAGATGAGTGAACTGGAGCAACATGAAATAAAGTGTCTTGAACACAACACACAGCCCAGTTCGAGAAGTGAACTCACTACTTCATGATTGTGTGTGTGTCCCATCACCGTTCGACAACTGGTGTTGATGTGTTTGTCTCTGAGACCTAGCAGTTTGGCATATTTACTAGGCCTAAGAAATAAGTCCTGTGGGGATCGGTTTGTTCCACTAAAACACTTCAGGGAAGTGCTCCAGCTTGGCCACAGTCAAATGACTGAAATAAATAAAAGGAAAAAATGAACCGATTGTAATGTTTTGTATCTCACCTTTTTTGATACCTTTCATTTAACTCTATGATGCATTTATTCCTCTTCTTTCATTTAATGAATTGTATTATTGTCTCAGCATAGTGAATTGAAAAGCTTTAATCACCTGAAAGTCCCCTCTCTAAAGGTGGGTAAAATCTAACAGGTAATAACATTCAGTCAGCTATCCAATTTTTAATTCAGGAGGCACAAGGAGCTATTCACGAAACCCGTTCTCTGCGAAGTAAGGTTCATCTTGCGGAAGAAGCTCAAAAAGCAGCTCGAAATCTGGAACAAGGTTATGAAGAAGCTATTCAAGTACTGGAAAAAGAAATTGTGCAGTTAAGATCACAGCTACAAAAACAATCTGTAAGTTGTTGCTTTTTGTATTTTGGGGTTGAGGTTTTTTAGGTGGGGGTGGGTATGTTAAAAAGTTTCATTATGTGAGAATATTTTTTTAATGTTGTATTCAAAACATGAACTGAAGCTTAGTGATAAACTAGTTTTTATTAAGACACCAGCTCTTTCTTCTTATAGCATTGTCATTTTATAAGTGTTAATAACACTAATAATAAATAAAAAGTTAGTTGTTTTACTAAACCTCTTAAAAATTCTAGATTCAACGATGCAAAAGAAAACCCTAAAATGTGTAGGAGTATTATTATATTGTATATATGGTTCCAAAATGGTTAAGCAGTAATATTATCATACAGAACAACATTTAATTTTGCTCTAAAAATATTTGGCACAGAGATGGGGTAGGGTGTTATAACCCCTTGAGAGAATGAAGGATCACAATTTTGGAGAAGTTCCGTTTAGTTTCAGTGCAGTAAAAATTATTCACATTTTCATTCTCTAGAGGGTCACAACTTCAAAATGCTTTTAGTACAAGGAAAGGTTAACTGCATTGTTTTACAGAATTTATTCAAATTATGTGCTAATTTTCAAGAGTTTACATTATCCCTTATCTGTAACTATCACTTGTGCAAAATATTTAATAGGCTATTTTTAGGTATGTTGTGGATGAAACTGCTTTTAGTGAGATATGTTGTTAGACATTAACTAAAATACTTTCATACCAAAACTCTTCGGGCAAATTCTCTTTGGACCCATTTTTTTTAAAGCATATTTATATATTCTGTAACGAATAATAATAATTATAAGCTTACAGCTTATTATAATTGTTATTTACAGAATTTTCACTTGCTTCTCCATTTAACACAGAAATATTTATATATAATTGCAGCATGGAAGGTGTTTATAAGCCATTTAAGAAACTCAAAATCCATTAGATTCACTTGAACATTTAAATTTAATTTGTCAAAATATTTTTGTCGCTTTGAGAGCGTGGCCTGTTTTGACAAATTAAATTTAAATGTTGAAATGAATCTAACAGATTTTGTGTGTTTCTTAAATGGCTTATAAACACCTTCCATGCTGCAATTGTTTTCGTTCAAGCACACGATCTCAGATCAGGTCACTTGCTATGCAAGTACATCTCCATAATATTTATATATATACATACACATATGTTTATTTATTTATATTGCAGAAGAACTCTCCAATACATCGACAGCTTGCAGTTGCTGCATGTCAACTAAGAAAGATGGAATCTTGTAAGAAAACATATGAAGTAGCTATTGAAAAATTATTGAAATTCATAGAGGTAATGTTCTTTTTCTTCTTTGAGAATATGACTAGAATTTGCAAATTACTGTATTTTATAAATCTTAACAACTTAACAAAATATAATTTTAAAATAAAACAATGTGGAAAATTCACTGGACACAAAAGGGAATCTTACTTTAATCTCGACTCTTTCTTATTTCTTTATTGCCCACAAGGGGCTAAACATAGAGGGGACAGACAAAGGGATTAAGTTGATTACATCGATCCCAGTGCGTAACTGGTACTTAATTTATCGCCTCCGAAAGGATGAAAGGCAAAGTTAACCTTTCTTGAATCATGCCAATTCATAAGGGCTGGTTTCCAAGTTTCATGTCTTATATGTAAACTGCAAGCCAGCAGAAACCAAATGGAAGAATCTCAGGTGACAAAGAAAATGCTAGAGAAACATGAAAGATTACCTCATTTCCATTCTCTACAAAGCAATCTAACAGCAACTAGGAAAAGACTTTTGAGAAGCTGATGCAGGTTGCAGAGGAAAGGAAAAGTTTAAAAAGATGAGACAGCTGGCACCTCTATACATCAGAGGTGGCAATACTTAAGAATAAGCATGGGGTCACAAGGGGAGATAGAAGAGGCATGCAAAACCTTCTAAACTAACCTTTTAAAATCCCCAATGAAGCTCAATCCTCTCCACTGCCACAAATACTGGAAGAAGTACCATTTGTTTAGGAAAATACCCCCAAATTGATGAAAGTAGACAAAGCTTCAGGAAAAGTGTTAAAATGAGGAGGTGAAGAACTGTGTAGAATCCTCATTCTATGCTTCCATTGCTATACTCTTTTACTTGTTTCAGTCATTTGACTGTGGCCATGCTGGAGCATCGCCTTTAGGAAATCGACCCCAGGACTTATTCTTTGTAAGCCTAGTACTTATTTTATCAGTCTCTCTTGCCGAACCACTAAGTCACAGGGACATAAACACACCAGCATCTGTTGTCAAGCGATGTTGGGGGAGACAAAGACAGACACACAAACATACACACACACATATATACGATGGGCTTCTTTCAGTTTCCGTCTACCAAATCCAATCGCAAGGCTTTGGTTGCCCTGAGGCTACAGTAGAAGACACTTGCCCAAAGTGCCACACAGTGGAACTGAACTCGGAACCATGTGGTTGGTAAGCAGGCTACTTACCACACAGCCACTCCTGCGCCATTGCTATCTGAAAAAGGATTAATTACCCTCACTGGGAAATGCGTCAAATACCACCTTACCGTAGACAACCAAGGCCTTGTGGGTGAATATGGTAGTTGGAAACTGAAAATCTACCGTATATGTGTGCATGTTTTGATGCTTATCTCTTTGTCTATCTCTTGACAACCAATGTTGGTTTGTTTGCGTCCCCTATAGCTTAACGGTTTGATGAAAGTTACCAATAGAATAAATACGGGTGGTCGATTTGTTTGATTAAAACCTTCAAGATGATTAAAACAAGTGAAAGATAAATTTGGGTTGTCCATGGGTAAGTTGCTTTATGACTGCTGTCCAAACGTGAAAATCTGACATTATACCTTGCAATAAGGTATATAATATGTAAATTACTTCCAGCAAAAAAATGGTAAGCTTAGAGCTCAATAATTTCCTTGAAAATGTAGACTTGATGTCTGTTGAACAAAAGAACATTCTTTGATTTACACAAATAATGATTTATGTATATGTATGTATATGCGTGTGTGTATACATAAGTATGTATACAATTTCATTTTTTCTATGGAATCTTTCTTTATTTGCAGCATATCCAAGAAGTTTTGGAAGGAAACTCAGCAGTAAAGTAAGTCAGCCATTACTATTATTGATTTTAGAAACAGCTCTACCTTCATTAAAGCAGGCATCATGTAATCAAAGACATTCCAGTTCTGATCATCTTGTATTTTCTTTCCTTTTCTTTTTTTTTTTTTTCTAACTGCTTTCATTAATTAGTCTGCTTCCATTTTTAAGATGGTGGGGTATTGGTTGTGGGAAATTTATTGACAATTCATCAGACATGGTGGCTGGAACCGCTTTTGGTGGTGTTTCCATCCACCATTTCTGTTGAGACATCAATGTGTGTGTGTATGTGTATGATTGTGTGTTTGATGCCTGAACTGGGCAGTGTCTTGGCAGTCTTGAGCAAAACACTTCATATCATACTGCCCAGCAATCACTTTGACATCTGATGTGTGGCACATCATACACCTGTAAAGGTAATGTTGATTTAACAAAGGGAGTGAGCTTGTTTCCTTCTCAAGCTATGCCAGGCTCATAAGAGCTGGTTTCCTGGTTTCAGTGGCATATGAATTCCCCACCTGGATGGGATGCTAGTCCATCACAGGATTACTCACTTTTGCCAGCTGAATGGACTGGAGCAACGTGAAATAAAGTGTTATGCTCAGGATTACAGCACATCGCCTGGTCCAGGAATTGAAACCACAATCTTACGACTATGAATCCAGCACCCTAACCACTAAGCCACGCGCCCCACTGAAACAACCAGCTGTGCAGGTTGTTGAGCAGGAAATTGCTGCAACTACATTTGAAAAAAAAAATTAATTAGTTACATAAAGTTACTGCTACAAACATAGTTTATGTACATTGATGTCTTATGTAGAAAGGGTGTCACGTTTTCACGTTGAAGACATGACAACCTCCTTTGTGTTGGTACTACACAAAAAGCAGTGCACCCATTACACTCTATAAAGTGGTTGATCTTAGGAAAGGCATCTAACCTTAGAAATCAAAACCAAGACAAACATTAAAGTTATTCATTTATGAATGAGATGTGGTCCTTTGACAGCCCATCTAGGTGATGAGCAACAACCCACCTAATGCATACTAGAATGTAAACCATCATTCTTATCATCATTTAATGTCCATTTTCCATGCTGGCATGGATTAGATAGTTTGACAGGAGCTGGTCAGTTGAAGAGCAGCCTAGGGCTCCATGTCTGTTTTGCATGTTTTTTTTTGTGGCTGAATGCCCTTCCTAGTGCCAAACACTCCATAGATTAAACTGGGTGTCTTTTATGTGGTACCAGCACCCATGAGCCCATAAGATTAGGATCACTCAGCTGAAAAGAGATGCAGGGGACGTGTCTGTATGCAAGGATGACCATAGTTTTTACTTAGTTTGACAAAAGTTAATGTAAGACGATGATGATGATACTTGAAACATTTAATTATTAGATGAGGTTTAATGAGAGTGTGTAATGTTCATGCCTTTCTCATGAACTTCAGATCAAGAATGACTTATAAATAACTACCTCATTTTTATAGATGTTAAATAATAAATATAATTACTTCTTCACCCAACATACCCAACCACCAGGTGCCTCTGTTCTCATCATTTTTGTTTATTTGATTAATTGAAGCTAGAAAGTTTTGTCAAATATTATTTTTAAAAAGTTTTTCTTTTGCTTTTTTTTTTTCCTTTTGGGAAATTATTAGTTTATAATAATTTGACAGTTTTTAAGTTTCTTTTTCCCTTATTTTTATTTTACTGTTCTCTTATTAGACTGGCAGGACATCAAGAACAAAGTTCCAAAAGTTCTTCAGTTAAAATAAAGAATAAGTTCACATCTCTTAAAAATTTGGCAACAGAAGCAAAAGATCTTAGCAGAAGTGTTAAACTTTTAATAGATTCTCAACGTGAGTGTTTGGTCTTATTTCATTTTTTCCTCTTTTCTGCATTTTAACTTGCTTACCAGATGAATACAAAAAAATTTGAATTGTATAAATGTTATCTATACATACATAAAATAGAATGTGCGCGCATGTATGTTCCTTATGCATTCAAAAACTGAGTTGCCGATTTTGACATATGGGGCATCAAAAGATTCAGTAATCTTTCAGCTACCAAATAAACTTTATTTTCATTTACATATTTTCTACATTATCTTAGCTTTTTGAAAACAGGTAGGTGATGGGTGGGTGAGTTGGGGGATGGGTATTGAGTGCTTCTTTAAGAAAAATTAAACCTTAAAAAAATTTTTTTTTCCAGATTCATAATCTCTGTATTTTTCTACATGGGTAGGGGAAAAAATTCAAAAAAAAGGTTACAAATCAAGAAATTGTGATGGGAACAGGGTGAAATTAAAATTTTGAAAATGTGATTTCTAGGCAAAATCATATTCTTTTCTATGCTAGGCACAAGGCCCGAAATTTTTGAGGAGGAGAGCCAGTCGATTAAATCGGCCCCAGTACGTAACTGGTATTTAATTTATTGACCCCCAAAAGGATGAAAAGCAAAATCAACCTCAGACGAAATGCCGCTAAGCATTTTACCAAGCAAACAAACAATAACTTCTATTACAAACTATAATCCAGTTCACTATATATATCAGCTGTGCTGATTCTGCCCATAAAGGAACAAATAATATAATGTGGCTGTATGACGTAACACCCTGGCAACGCCGGGATGCATTACTAATTACTTACAAACAAGGTGATATTTTTTTTCAAATATGGCATTGCCATTAAGAGAGCAGAAATAATGGGTAATATTACCCTTACAAGGCCTCGTAAGGGCAACATTACCCCTTATTACTGCTGTTTTAATGGCAATCCTGCATTTGAAAAAATATCACCTTCTTGTCTGTATCATACAATAAACATTCAACTCTTCTAATAAAAACAAATGTAAGTTTGTTCATATATATATATATTTATTTATATATATATATATGTATATATATATACATACACATGATTGTTGTTATTTATAGTTTTCTCTTGTTTTATTTATTTTTTTTTTTTTCAGCCTTACCTTACGGATGGGAAGAAGCATATAGCTCAGATGGCTTAAAATACTACTTAAAGTAAGTAATTCGTGTAATTCTGTAATTCGTGAATAATGAAGAAGCAATGATAAAAACCTAAGATTCAATCCATCTTGACAAGAATAAAAGATTTGGCAAAACTAAAGACTCCTCAGAAAAGTGAAATCATTGTGTTTAGTTTTGTTAAATCATATTTATACTGAGTAAAATAAAAAAAACTAATTTCTTAGTAAAATTACAATAAATGAAAGAAAAAAAAAATCATACCACTGTGTAGTTCTTGGAATGTATCTGGTGTAAATCACCATTTTCAACAATTAAATGATTTTCTGTTACTTTTTGTATGAACTCCAATCATTCTCTTCATCTTCATCATCATCATCATCATCATCTTCAACATCATCTTCATCACCTTCATCTTCATCATCATCATCTTCATCATCATCATCTTCATCATCATCATCATCATCATCATCATCATCATCTTCATCTTCATCGTCTTCAACATCATCGCCATCATCTTCATCGCCATCATCTTCTTCATCATCTTCATCACCAGCATCTTCAGCATCACCAGCATCTTCAGCATCATCTTCATCACCAGCATCAATAATGCTCGCAATAATTTTTTGTTTATTGCTGCAATTTCATTTATAAATGATGGACCCTCCCATCAAAGATGACATACGAGTGTTCAGCTTTTGCCAAACAATCTTGGTACTTATTCTATCAGTCTATTTTGCCAAACTACTAAGTTATGGGGACATAAACACACCAACGCTGGTTGTCAGACACTGGTGGGGGGCAAAAACACAGACATACATACACACGCATACGTGTGTGCTTGTGTGTGTGTATGTATGTATGTCGGTCGATGCCAGGTCTGCCTGACTGGCTCCTGTGCCAGTGGCATGTAAAAAGCACCATCTGAAATGTGGCCAATACCAGTACTCCCTTACTGGCCCCTGTGCCGGTGGCATGTAAAAAGCACCTTCTACACTCTTAGAGTGGTTGGCATTAGGAAGGGCATCCAGCTGTAGAAACACTGCCATATTAGATTGGAGCCTGGTACAGCCACTGGCTCTCCAGATCTCAAACCATCCAACCCATGCCAGCATGGAAAACAGACATTAAACACTGATAATTATCTTATATATTTATATATATATACACACACATACACATACACTATTTGCCATTTAAATATAAAAACAGTTAATTCTTTGTAGCAGTTTATTCAATGTTCATAGATGAAGTGTAACACAGACATGCATGTGCCCTGTGGACATCATTCCTAGCCTTGTGATGCATTTTTACATTTATTGTCTATTTTTTACTTGTTTCTGCAGAGATGCATTAGAAAGTAAGCTGAACATTTAAGATAAAACTGAGCAATTTCACAAAAAAAAAAAAAAACAATTATTAATGTTCAAGTTTGCTTTTATATTTTTGTTTTGCAACATTATCATAATAATTTAACATCCATTTTCCATAGTGGCATGGGTTGGACAGTTTGATCAGAGCTGGCAAGCCAGAGAGCTGCACTAGGCTCCAGTCTGATTTGGCATGGTTTCTAAGGCTGGATGCTCTTTCTGACACCAACCACTTTACAGAGTGTGCTGGCTGCTTCTACATGACATCACATGAGTGCTTTTACATGGCACCAGCACAGGACTCTTGTAGACCAATCCTCTTCACCAAGGAGAGCAGACTTAATACTTCTGTTATGGAGTACAGGTTTTCTTGAGTACAGCAAGGCACCAGTTATCTTCGTCCTTTGTCATCTTGTCTGAAAGGTTCAGTGTTCTGAAGTCGTCCTTCACTACTTTGTCCCATGTCTTCCTGAAATGATTTTAATATAAAATTGTCTCTGTGCTGCAAAATTTAAAATAATTTACTATTATAAAATATCTTATTTTCATATGATGATTAATTTCTTTTTTCTATCCCTTTCTCAGTCACATAAATCAGACAACTACCTGGTCACATCCTTTATCTGGAACTCAGCAATTCCCATCAACTGGCAGCTATGCTCAAGTATCACAAACAGCAAGCAGCAGCACAAGTCCATCAAGTGCCTCAAGAACTAAAGCCCTTCCACAACCAGGACCAAGCATTTTGAAAGAGACAAAGAATTAATATCTCACTCTTTCCACAGTTTATCTTTAAAAAGAAAAGAAAGGAAAATTAGCCAAATCAGCTTGTCATTGTTCATCATCATCATCATTATTATCATCGTTTTTAACTTCCACTTCTCCATGCCTGCATGGGTTCAGACAGTTTATTGAGGCAGATTTTTCAACAACTGGATGCTCAACCTGTCACTAACCCTCACTTGTTTCCAAATAAAGTAATATTCCCCCACCTCCATGGCCAGACATGTTTTGCACAGAATACTGGAAATGAATGAAACTCTACTTGTATAACAGTGACACTCATTTATAATAATCATGCAGTGACAAGACAAGACACAAACAATCTTTCAGTTTCCCTCTCCCAGATCCACTCACAAATCTACTGAGGCCATAATAGAAATATATAGTGTGTATATATATATGTGTGTGTATATATATATATATATATATATATATATATATATATATATATATATATATAAGCTATAGTGTTGTGAAGTTTTCTATTAGCCTTCAATATTTCAGAGATGTACATAAATCCTACCTTTGTATTGTCTGTGTGTATTTCTAGTTCTGAGTTAAGAGAACTGAAGTTGAAAATAATGTCACTGGCTGACATTACTTTCAATTGTGAAGTGAATTCTTATTTCTTTACGATGATTCAGTTTGTTTTATTTCCATCTTTTTATGCTAGCATGGGTTTGTGGAGTACATACTGTTGGGGCATTATTTAGCAGCAAGGTACTTTTCCTATTGTTCGCCATTATCTGTTCCTTGATTAACAAATCACACTGTGTAAACATGCACACAATACACACACACACACACACACACACACAAGAAGGGCTTCTAATTTCACTTGCAAAGCATTGGTCAACCTGGGGTTGTCAATGAAGACCCTTACCCAATGTGCCATGCAGTAGGGCTGAACCCAACACCACATTGTTATGAAGTGACACACTGAGAAATTCAGTGTATTTGATTTCTTTCTCCAATGGGTTCTTTTGTCTTTTATGATTTTCTCAGAAACTTCTAATGGTGATTGGTTCACTTTCTTATTTTTGTATTCATATCATTTAGGCTTTTGATAGAATTTGTTTGAAGAAACACTGGCAAATTCAAGAGTTTTTTCGTATTTGTAGTTTTATATTGGTACAGGTGATCTGAAAAATCCTCATTCTAAACATTTGCATGGTTGAACCTGTTCGGCATGAAAATCTTATGCAAATCACCTTTAAACTGATCATACTTGTTTATATCCTTGGGTCTCTCTTGAATTTGCAAGAAGAGATGGATCACTTAATGTTTTTGCGTTATCCATTGTTATAAATTAAAAATAATACGAATAAAAAAGAGCTTTGATTACTTACCCTGGCAAGATAGAAAAAAAAGTCATCTTTGTCTTCAATAATGCAAAATGTATTTATGAATTGTAAACTTATTTAATAGATTACTTCATTTGTAAACAAACATAAGTTTGTGTTTTGAAGTGTTGAAATGTATTGTAGAACGAGTAGAAAGATATATTTTTCAACACATAAATACTGAACAGTGTATATAAAGGATAAAATCCTTTATATATACTGTTCAGTATTTACATGTTGAAAAATATATCTTTCTACTTGTTTTATTTAAAAGAATTTTTTTGTTAATAAAGTTTATATGTATAGATATATATATCTACAGTTTAATCAATTTATTTTAGATTGCTATTTGGGAACATTAGTCATTAGTTTACTGTTTCCAACAGGGCAGTCAATGGTATGCTGCTTCTCTAATAAGAGCAAGTGACATGGAAATGTCAGCAGCTTGATGTATGTTGAAGGACTATGTTCTTTTCTTCAATATTCCTTGCTGATGTTTATATATTCTTTGATGATATGCGCACACATACAAACACATATATATATATATATATATATGTTCCTTTCTGAGTCATACAGACTTATAGGGCTGAATTCTAAAGCATGTATATCCCACCTCGCCAGTCCATTGTAGGATTTACTCACTTTTGTCAGTTGAGTGGACTGGAGCAATGTGAAATGACACAAGAACACAAACACATCACCCAATCCAATAATTGAAACCATAATTTTTATGATTAACCCCCTAAGCCATACACCACCACTACAGACATGTATCTGTATACATGCACACACACAACAGACCACTGTACAGGTTCCAATTACCAAAAGACCACTCTTACAAGGTACTGGCAGGTTTGTGGCCTCGGTTGGAAACACTTGCCTAATACAGTATGCTGTGGGAACAAACTGAGGATCATATGGTTGTGAAGAAAATTCTTTAATCATGCTAGCTGTGTCTGTGCAATTATTGCAATAATTTTGTTAACATCTATATAGCAAACTATCAACAAAAAAAAAAATATATATATATATATATATATATATATACACATCTATATACATACATGATTGCTCTTCTTTCGTTTGTTCACTCACTCGTACAATTGCTCCAGACACTGTTGATCGCCACCCACAAACATCTGACCAACAGTTTAATATATATATATATACATATATATATATATATGTATATTTGCCATGCTTGACCACTAAATCTATAAGTATTTTTCATCCTCTCTCTGTTTATTTTCTCTTATTCCTTTCTGTTGAAGAGCATAGGCTCGAAACGTAAAAGACTTTCCCGACCATCAAACTAATAGACTTGCTTGTTGTTTACACTCCTGTCTTCGTCTTTTGTTTTTCTATCAATTTCAACTACATATATATATATTCATTTACTGGTTTTATTCATTCGGCTGTGGATCTGCCTTCAAATCAATTATGCTGGTCTTTTGTTTTGTTTGCCTTTTACTTACTTTAGTAATCTTGCAGAGGAAATTGAAAGAAATCAGTGTTGAATGTAAAAATGAGTTCAAATTACTTTCATAAAGTAAAACTTCTATACCACACAACAATATGTCTGTTGTATTTTAGGTTCTACCTTATGTAGCAATAAGAAACTTTTGGAAGAATTGAACAGCAGATGGCCTTCAGAGAAGAAATACCCTCCCAGCCCACCCCACCTCACACAAGTGTTTCAGCTCTTAATTTCTTATATCTTATACTCTAAGGGGACCAGGCTGCATTTTAGGTCATGACACCTTGGTGCCTTTCTGCTGATATTTTATAGCCACTTGGACATCAGAGCATTCAAACTTGTTTGGGGTTTGTTTTTTTTTTTATTAAACAATATCTAGGTGGAACTCTTTTCCATTACCACTGCTTTCAAACTTGTATTCCTTGAGTTTAGAAATATCGATGTTAGTTAAAACGTCAAGAGTTAACTCTACCATTTATACACAACCACTGTAACCCATTCCGAGTTACCTCCCTTAGCGTACGTTAAATACGCCTACTGCTCAATCAGATCCAACTTCAACACCTGTCAGCAGCTTCTGAGATTTCCTTTAGGGCTTTGGTCCTGTTCTTACCAGAGAACTGATTTGCCTACAAAACCTCTGGCTCAAACCTTGAACTGGAAGTTGGCTTCCCTCAGGTTTTTCTAAATGATATTAGTGAGTTGAATGAAAATTAGCTGTTTTGATGAACTGGAATGGAGTTCATCTGGCCTTTAGCCACTCTTTCTGCTTGTTTTGCTGATCTGGGAGGTCTGTTGTGCACTCCCAGGAGACTCCAAACTGTTAATATATTGTAGTCTAGGAAATATTCTTACCAGCTACTTTGTAGCAAATGAGGCAACTTTTAGTAGTATAAACCCTGTTTATGTAGTTACTACATAACTATTTCATTACTGTTGCATATATATATATATATATACACACACACATGGAAAAATGGTAATGGAGCAAGAAATTATGTAATAAATTTTATTAGCTTGCAGTGCATTGTAGTCAAGCTATAAGGACAAGTGCTCAGCTCTGATTGCATTGCATATTATAGCAGAAACAGCTGTAAGCTAATGAACTTCATTTCATAATCTCTACTCCCTTGTCACTTATTCAATCTCATATTATGCTCTTTTCTGAAGCATTTGTATAGAGTTCTAACAGCAGATTATTAGTATTGCTATGCCTAAGTGAAATATTAAAAAATATATATACATACTATACAAATATTTATAGTTTTGTGTGATGAAATGTGTATCCAAAAAAAGTACCCGAAATGTATTACATAATACATTATTTTTTATTCTAAATTACCAAGAGTCTTTGTCTTTATAACCATATCTTTGTGATTATGGCATCTTTGCTAAATGGCTACATGAATGATTTTAAAGTTTTATCACCTAACATATATAAATAGCATGTCTTGGATTCTTTCAGTAATTTATTTTATTGCTTTTTTTTTTTTGTACCAAACAAATGTTTGCAGTTATATGTATTTTTTTTTTTTTTGGTTGAAGCACAAAACTAGGCAAATACATTATCTACTGTTGTTGAGTTAAAACTATTTTTTCCCCTAATAAACTGTAAATAACTACATATAAACCAAAAATGTGCCTTTCTTTTCTACTCTCATAATTTCTATTTTACAAAAGTTTATAATCCATTATGAAATTAATCAGCATTAAAGTTTCTATTATTAGTTTTCACATAATTTTCTTAATATAACACTAAATTTGTCTCTATCATATTAACAAGTAGTATAGTTTCTTAACAAGGAATTCTCTATTGTTTGCATTTATCAAAAACTTCCTTTCTTGAATATTATCATGTAGAATCTTGGCCATTTCTGAACCAATTTGCTAAACATTAGTGCCTTCATTTTTTACAAAAACTAAGTTTGTCTCAACATATCCTTGTAACATACTGATATTGAAAATATTTAAGAGTTTAGTTTTTATCTGGAGGATTCCAGCCTCTTATTTGTGCCTTACTTTTTAAAGTTTTATAGTATCAAATCAGTTGTTCTAAGATTTTGTTTCTGTTGCATAATAAACAACAGTTCACTTCAGCATTTACTTACAAAATAAAGCAATTATTTTTCTTGCTAGAAGATAAAGTTAAAAACTGCTCAATTGTTACCTTGGTATGCAAGATAAAAAATTTTATAGTAATCATAAAACTTTAATCAGTTTTTAAAATAATTTTTCAAAATTCATTGTCATTCACTCCTTTATCACTTCTTTTTTTTTTATCTACAGAAATTAGTTGAATTAGTTTTGGGGAGTGATCTTGTTAATGTAATTAAGTGGTTGGGCTGTGTTTACTAATTAAGACTTCAATTTAGACTAAAAAGAAAAGGCTTAAATGTTAAATCCCTGACACTGGGTTCTAATCAGCTATTTTCAAACTGTTCTCAAGATGACCTTCAGTTCTGGTTTTGAACATGGTCTAAAAGTGAAAATAAAGACAATTGGGATATCTATAGTTCCCCAATTATTTTTCTGTATTTGCTAAAATGCTATCAAACTGATTATTTTTGTAATATTTTTCTAAATTAATTTCAATTTTGTAAGCAGTTAGAAGTATTGCAATTTTGTATCTTACATGCAATAATATATTTATAAACATTTCCATAATAAATTTTATACAAATGAAATTGCTGTGCACTTTTGTCATTTTTACAATTTTGATATTCTTGAATTGCCTGTAGTATTGTACTAAATCTATAATTTTGAAACTCCATTTTTGTCTGTAGATGCTTCATTGGCATGCAATGGAGGGTTGTAAGCTAATAATTTATTTTCACTTAGTCAGCAGGACTCGTTACCAAATCGTGTATTGTACTCTTTTTCACTCATCCATAGAAATGAGTCGCGACATGGAGAGGGGAGGCTGGTATGCATGGGTGACCGCTGGTCTTCCATAAACAACCTTGCCTAGACTTGTGCCTCAGAGGGGAACTTTATAGGTGCAATCTCATGTTCATTCATGACCGAAGGGGATCTTTACCCTTTTTTAAGATATCTAGTAGATGTGTGATTTTGTTAAATCACAATTGATTACAAGCTTTCTGATGTTAAATGCCAGAGATCTCACCTACAGAATACAGGATCTTTTTTACCTTCTGACAATTATTTTAACTGTAGCAGTACTCATCTCATTCTCTGATCCCACTCTCCCTCCCCAAAACTGATATTCACTGCAGCTACCCTGTTCTCCTATCTCTAATTACCTTCACTCTAGGGTACCTACCTACCCACCATCTACATTTTCTGTTCCTCAATCCTCTAACTGCCATATTCACCTTAGGGCACCTTTTCTGTTTGTCTCTCTTTCCAGCCAGAGAAGCCATTTATTCACCCTTTCAGTAGGACACCTCTTCCCGACCCTCTCATGTTTTCACATCCTTCAATACTTTATATCACTCAGTTGATGTCTTATGTTGCACATCACTTTGTAACATTGCTAGTACTACAAATAAAAGCACCTACAGTGAAGTGGTTGATATAGATCTAACCAAAGAAAGCCCATGCCATAGCAGACTTTAAAGCTGAATGCAGTCCTATGGCCTGTTTGATCCTGTTGAACATCCAACCCCTATGCCAGGATAGAAGACTAGATGTTAAATAAAGAAGATATATTGTAATGAAATTTTGGCAGTTTCCATCTCACTAAACTTAACTCCCAGACTATTTATCAATCTGATGTTATAGTGCCATGCAAAGATACTGGATCCAGAACTACAAAGCAAACTTAACATGGACTGTAACAATCTTTTCTACTATATGAATAAGGTCTGAAATTTGGGGGCTAGTCGCATAGATTGACCCCAGTACTTAACTGGAATTTATATCACTGACACTGAAAGGCGAAATTGACCTTAATGAGATTTGAACTCAATAATGTAGAGACAAAATGCCTACTTGCTATTTAAATATCTTTTAAGGGGAGATAATCAAACCAGTACAATAGCTATTTAGACGACTGAAAGAGCAGGCATAATCGTAAGTATTCTAGCCACCTTCCTTTTCTAGTTTACACAGTACTACATCATCCAATGCATGTCTTATGTGAGACCGTAGGCTATTTTTAACAGTCGCTCGACCAGTGTGATATGCAAAGATTGGTAGGGGAGATAATCTCACTATTTGGCTACAAGAAAATTTAGATTTTCCAATGTACTTGTAATATAATTTAGTCTAATTACATTTCTTAAACCGAAAACTTTAAAATCAGTCACTTTAGCATTGAACCCGAGGCATGCAAAACAAAGCATCACTACTAACATTCTTCAGTTTTAATTCCCATCACTGTATTTGGTGGGGGGACTGGGTGCACTTGTACTTATAAAATATGGTGGTAGAAGTATTTAGTCCCAATACAGTGGATAACTTATAAAAATACTATTTTCAAATTTTGCCACAAGGGCCAATTTCATGGACCCTAGTACTTCACTGGTAATCGACCCTGAAAAGATGAAAGGCAAGGCTGATCTTGACATAATTTGAAGTCAGAACATAGCTACCAGCAAAATACCACCAAGCACTTCATCCAGCATGCTAACAATTCTCCCAGCTCACTGCCTTATATAATAATAATAAAAATACAGAAAACTAATTCGTTTAACCTCAGAAGCAACCTTTCCATGTAATCTCCAAAGAGCAGTAAGTCAATGTCATACCCTGATTTAACTGTTTGTTATGTGCTTAACTAATGAAATAAGCTATGATTTCAACTTATCTGCATTTACATAATGCTTTGTCTCTTGGACTTAATCTAAAAAGCTGAAAATATGTATTACTTAAAAATAGACATCCTCTTTTCAAACCCATGAATAACACAACTTTCAGCAAATGGTTGTTCTCAATTGTCTGTACAAAGAAAAATACTTTCAGAAATGTGGTTTTTTTTTTTTTTGCTTTTTACTTCCCAATTTTGAATCAAAAGCTAGAGAACCCATTAAAATGAATTCTGAAAGGAAAGATGAAAATAACAATGTAAACACAAAAAGAAAGTGAAACGAAGTTTTGTGATAACTGTTTTTATTTTTTATTTAATTCTTTCATAAGAAAGGAGATTGAGTGAATTTCCGATGCTTCGAAGAAAATTATGCTTCTGTTTGATGATTGAATCTTAATGTGGAATGAAAATTTTCTGCACAAAATGAAGCAGGGAATATGATTTCCAATAAGCCTGATAATTTCAGTTTATGGAAGTAGCAGCTAAATTCTAATATCAAAGGAGATTGATGAAAAACACCAAAAATCTCCGTTTTGATGAAAACTAAAACACTATGGGTGTTTTTGTTTAGAGAGATTTGTAAGTTTGATGTTTCAAAGGGGGATAGAAGAACAATTTTAGTAGACAAGATACACTCAAAAGGCAAGTTCCATCATGGTAATTGTGTGAACTGCCATAATCAAAGGCTTGTCAGTGTCAATAGCAATTGAAAGAGAAACAAATACCCCAAAATGGAATAATGGGAATGGTAGTGATAGAGGAACTACTTTTCATTAGTATTAGTAGAAAAATGACATGGAATTGTCAACCCATAAATATGGAAGGGAAGAATCAGCAGAACCACAAGGAATCTTTGATGCTACAAGATCATTCATAGTAAAGCAAAAACAGAAAAGGAAACTTTCAAAGGAACTGAAGGACACAGCTGCAAAATTAGAGACATCAATGGAACTAGTCTCCAAATGGCAATAGCTAACACACTGAAACAAACTGATGATAAGATATAGGATTCCTGACAGAAACTATGGTAAAGAAGGTTATGACAGATGTTACAGATATAACTTTTGAGCCATGAAAATCAAGCAGCATAGAGGATAGGTTATTAAAACGTGAAATCTATTTCAGGTTTCGAAATGTATTTAACAGAGAACTGACACCCAAAAGAGAAAGAAAATTTCAGGAATGATAACTGATCCCAAGATATCTTTTTTTTATATACCAGCAGAAAGCAAAGTGATAGCAAAAGATCTCTGATAAATAACATTTCCAAGCAAACAAGCAGTTATATTTGCCAGGAGACAAACTCCAAATAGCAACAGAAGAGATTGAAACAGAAACGGGATGTACTAGGGAACATCCAGAAAGCAAGAATAGGGTGATTGAGAAAAATAGTATGAGTAAAAGTACCAGGGGAATACCCCAAATAGCAACAGCAAAAATATAGTGCTGCATCAGAACATCTGTATTTGGCAAAAGAAAAATGATTAGGATACATTACCAAAAGACAATAAGAAAGGCAGCCACTGGTAATTTTGCCAGGGATATCCCCAAATGGCATAACTAAAAACATTGCCAGGGAATATTCCCAAATGGCAATATAAATACCATCATTAAATTTCAAAATAACAGAAACACTGCCAGGGGAGATATCCCCAAATGGCAATACAAAAACAATGAGACAACCTCCACCGGTAATAGAACAAAATATGAGAAAGGTATTGTACTAGGAATATCCCCAATGGGAAATATTACCAGGGAATGACCTCAAATGTTACCAAGAAAAAAATGGCAACTGAATCAAAATCTGGGTATATGGCCTGATAATAAATCCCAAGGTAGGGTTTTAAAACACTATGAGAGAATATTTTATTATATATAGTAAAATATAAAACATATTTTACTATATGTGTATGGCAAGAAAAAGAAAAATAGATAAGCAAGAAAGCCAGGGGACATCTCCATATAGCAAGAGAAATAAAATAGTATCTAAGGACAGATATCTCTAAATGTAAGACAAATAGATAGTAGTTGAGAGAAATATATAGCACCAGAGGACAGACATCCCCAAGTAGTAAGACAAAGAAAAAGAGGTAAAAAAAATATAATAGCACTTAGGAAGATATCCTCACACAGCAAGATAAATCGAAGGAAGAGAAACTATATAGTGCCAGGAGATGGAGACAAATAGATAGAAGAAAGAGAAATATATATGATGCCAGGGGACAGCTATCTCCCAAATGGCAAATCAAATAGATAGAAGAGAAATACATGCCAGGGAACTTAGTCCCAAATGGCAATGTAGAGATGAGAAGAATAAAATAGCATTTAAGAACAGATATCTCCAAATGGCAGTTAAATAGAGGTAAGAGAAATATTCAGTACCAAGGGACAGATATCCCTATATTGCAATATTGATAAATAGATATCAGAGAAATAAAATAATGCCAGGGGTTTAGATGTTTTCATATGGTAAGTTTAATAGAGGTAAGAGAAAATAAAAAGGGCCAGGGAACTGATATTCCCATATGGCAAGGGTGAGTGCCAGGGGACATCCCCATATGGCAAGAGAAGTAAGTAGTTGCAGGGGTTACACCCCCATGGCAGGAAAATTAGATGCAAGTAAGGGCAAAAATAATTAGCACAAGGGTATAAATGTACCCAAGTAGCAAGAGAAATAAACAGTGTCAAGGGTCATACCCATATGGCACAAGAAGCAGATATAGATAGAAGTATAATACATACACACAAATATAGTGCCAGGAAACAGATGTTCCAAAATGGCAAGCTGAAGGAAAAGTGATAAGAAATAGACATGAGCAAGAGAAATAAGTAGTGCCAGGGGTTATACCCAAATGGCAAGAGAAATAGGTATAGTTATGGTTTAATGCTATTTTTTAGCACCAGGGGACAGATAGCCCCAAATGGCAAGAGAAATAAAGAGTGCCAGGAGACATCCCCAAATGGCAAGAGAAATATGTGTATAGCCAGGGAACAATACTAACTGGCCAGAAATAAGCAGCATATTTTAGCAAGAAATATATTTATGGCACTAGAGTATCTCTGTCAAGATATCTCTAAATGGAAGAAATACAGATAACCCCAGAGGATATATATATGGCAACAGAAGTAGTATCAATGGATGCCAAATGAGAAGGGAAATAGCACCAGGGGACATTCCCAAATAGCAAAATATATAGTGCCAAGGAACATTCCCAAATGGTAAAAGTAATGAACAATAATAATATTTCAATATTAGTAAAAAAAATATTTTAAACAAATTATAAAATAACCATAAAGAAAAATAAGGAGAATGATGTTGCATATAAATGATTTCAAATAGAACTCTCCAAAAATGATCATAATAAGAGTTAAAATTTTAAACTAAGGATGGGAAACAAAAAAAATATTGCTTCTAAAATTGTTTAGTAATTCAGTATGAGAAAATTATACTGCCAGAATTTAAGAAGCATGAGATCCAAATTAACTATAAAAATGAGAGAATTATGCAAGATATTTACATTTTCATGATATGATGAAATGATGATTGTTGTTTTTTTTCCCCCCACAGCTGTATTTTGTAATGTCTCAAACATTCAAAAACACTGACAATTTCTTTTTTTTATTTTTTTGTCAGAAATGATGTAGATAATTTGATGATGAAAACCGAAAAATGTTGCATTTCAAGAAAAAAAGTTCAATACAAAATAGAATAAATAAATAAATAAATAATACAATGTTAAATTTTTCAAAAAATAAAATAAAAATAATTAAATGCGCATTTAATTAAATATTAAACAGGACATAATAATAATTTGAAGTACACCAGTAAAAAATGTATTCTGACCATAAAAAAAAGGAAAGTAATAAAAATATACAATCCAACAATAAAAAATATTTCAAATACTTTTTTTAAAAAAAAAAGGCCTTTTTTTTTACCCCCTCCAAAAATAAAAACATTGTTAATTATAATGTTTAAAAAAAAAGTTTTGTATTTCACAAAAATTCTTGATTTTAAAATGAACTTTTCGGTACGTTTTCAGTTGTATTCGGACTTTGGTAAAGGAAAAAAATCTACATCAGAATTGTCAAATTCACAGAATGTGTTCTCTAATCAGGTGAAAATTAATTGCAACAATGTTAGAATACAGCAAACAGGTCATTTTAATATCTCAGTGCAAAAGATTATGGTATAACTTGAGTGTATAGAAGGAAAATACATCATTTTCTTTTTCATTTAATTTTCTAGAATCTCAAAACGAAGTATTTCTGGCAGTATGTTGTGAAATATAGGTTTTTGCTGACACAAGACCAGAAATCTCAAGGGAGGATAGAGCTGATTATAAATTGATCTCAATACTTGATTGGTACATATTTTTACTGAAACCTGAAGAATGAAAGACAATGTCGACCTCAATAGGATATGAACTCAGAATGTAAAGAGCCTTAACATAAACACCACAAAGCATTTCGTCCAACTCTTTAACAATTCTGCCAATCCCAGTATTAACAGTATTAAAGAGGTGTGGAAAAAATGAAACTCAAAAAGATAGGATTGGCTTGATGAGGAAAGGAAAGGAAAACCGGCTTTTAATGGAGGTTGCTCAGAATGACATGATGAAATAACAAAAATGGAAAGGAAAAAAAAGTATAACATTAAAATATTTCAATGCTATACTTTTTTTTGTTGTCGTTATTCAATTTTAATTCAAAATGAATTTAGATGTAACATTGTAACTTTAACATCCAAAGCTACTTAATGTAGTACATAAAGTTACTATGTTACAAGATGGGTTGTAACTTTAACATCCAAAGCTACTTAATGTAGTACATAAAGTTACTATGTTACAAGATGGGTATACGCACAGAAATGGTTGTTGAGAAAAGAAGCTCAACGATATGCATCACAATACAACACCTTGGGCAAGTGCATTCTATCATAACTTTGAATTGGCCAATGCCTAGAGAGCCAAATTTAGTTGGAAACCAAATCTGCTGATGTATATAATGTAACAATTATGTGGAATATCACTAGCGTAGCTACATGGGATGGAGGGGACGTTTACCCTAGGTGGCACCACTTTTGGGCTTGCAGTAAGCAATATGCATGGGGGGGCACAAACTAAAGGGTCACCCCAGGGTGGCACACACTCTGGCTATGCTACTGGAGTATATATATATACATATATATATATATAAAGCAAATAAGTAATATATATATACATATACATATATATATATATGTATGTATGTATATATATATATATATATATTATGTATATGTATGTATGATGTATATATATATATATATATATATATATATATATATATATATATATATATATATATGTATGTATGTATTATATATATATATATATATATATATATATATATATATATATACTTTTACTTGTTTCAGTCATCTGACTGCGGCCATGCTGGAGCACTGCCTTAAAGAGTTTTTTTCAGTCGAATAACTCGACCCCCAGGCCTTATTCTTTGTAAGCCCAGTACTTATTTTATCGGTTTCTTTTGCCGAACCGCTAAGTTACGGAAACATTGGTTGTCAAGCAATGGTGTGGGATATATATATATGTTTGTATGTATGAATGTATGGGTATACAAGTGCATGTGTATATATGTGTGTGCATGTGTGTATGTGTGTGCATGCATGTGTATATGTGTGTGCATGCATGTGTATGCATGTATATATGTGTGTATGCATGCATATGTGCATATGTAGATGTGTGTATTGTATGTGTATACATGTATATGTGTATATATGTAGGTATGTGTGTACTGTATGTGTATGCATATATATTTATAAATATAAATTTATGCTTATATGCCTACAACTCATGTGGACATTGGCAAGAAAACAGATAAACAAGTAAATTTCATACAACAAACACCGTGTGGTATTTGTTCTGCCAAGTTGCTCAGATGCTCCCTTGACACTCTTGCCATACAGTGAACTATTGTTTGGCTCATTGGAAGCTTGGATTCAATGACAGTTGTTCACAAATTTCAATAAATAAACATACAAGCAAGACAAAGAAAATTATCTAAGAAGGCCTAACATTTCCTATTCTTCAAGTCAAGAAGTGTCCACATAAGATGTTAAACAAGATGTTTAGGCATATCTGCTAATATTGTTCTAACAATTGACCTATTATGGCATATGATTCTGCCATAGTAATTCTTAAAACAGGTGAAAGTATATATAATACCCTCTCTCACACATTACAGTTACTGTAACAGAAAGTTATACTTTAGATATTTAGATTATTTAACAATACTACTTCTATTAAGGGACTATAACTATGAAATCTGATGTATCTACAAATCAAAAGAAATACTATTTAATAACATAATATTTATACTATAACTAACCAAAAAGTATCTTTTCACACAGACTGGTCAACTTAAATGAAAATATAGCAACAAATTGAGGTTTTTATATCTAACACTTCCTTCTAAATATGCAACTTAAGTCTAAAGAGATAAACTATTAGTTGTTAACTCGTACATAAAGTAGCTATGTTTTTAGTAAACTAATTGTAAATTATTCTAATCTAAATATTAATCTGCAATCCTTTCTTTCTTCCTCTAATGACTAAGAATAATTTCTTTCCAGTCTCATCTAAATGTTTCACACTGCACAGCATCACATTTTCAATCGACTTGTTTCAGTCTTCTGAAAGTATACAGAGAGAACTTTAGAAATTGACCCACGATTTGATCACATTAAAAAAAAAAAAAATTTTAATAAAAAAAAAAATCTCTTATTGTAACTTAGTGAAGATACTGATTGTATTTACCAAATTTGTAATGAAAATAGCATTTGAAATAGCTATTTAAATTAAATATATGTTGATGAAGTGAACTTTAATAAAATGTTTATATAGTTATTAACTAAAATAATTATAATAATAATAATCAGAATATACTCCCTGATACCATACACTTCTATTGTCATCTGGTTCTGGTTTGCAAATTCTGGAACCCACCCATGCTTTCTTCAGAAAAACACGTGAAAACTAATTTGAATCAATATGTGAAAACACATATCTGTAAAGAGACAAAAATAATGTTATACCTCATCCAAGACTATTTTTAAATTAAATCCTGAAAAAGAATAATCCTGAAAGAGAATTTTGTCAGAATTATTGTGTGTATGCATATTTGTTTTGTTGTATTTTTTTTTTGTAATTTTTTTAAAATTTTTTTTTTAAGCTAAAATAAAAGAATTTTCTGATTAGTATTCATTTTAAAGGATATAGTCGCCCGGACGGTAATGTTCAGGCGTTCCCAACTCCTTAAAAAAGGAAATAGAAATCTCAAACGAAAATATGCCAATAATTAATTCCATTATTTGAAATTAGAATATTGACAAATTTACCAATAAAAGATTCCATTTTATTACTCCTGATAAACTGGTACTCCAAATAGGTGGCATCCGTTATATTTGGCATATAAAAACATAGGAATTTTTTAAACAGGGGGCATGGGGCAGTCTGCAGCATAATTTTTGAAGTACCAGTTGTTACCTGAAAACAAACAAAAAAAAATTGTTTAAAATTTTATTAATCAATGAACTTCAACATATAAATTACTTGTTAATGTTTCAATGAAATATAAAATAAACTCATAATATAATACAATTAATAAGGATATATTCTGTCCAAAACTTACAAAATATGAAGGATAAAATTGACCAAAAAATCTAATTTCATTTTTCAGGTTCAGATTTAAAGTTAATCAGTAAAATTATAAATACTTTTATCAGATTAAGGGAGGCAACTACTTACATGTTTGAAGGCAAAACAAAAATTACATCTTCAAAATATTAAATTACAGAGGATATCAAAACTCATTGCGTCGTACGTTAAAAGGAAACTTTATCCTCCTGGTAATTTTGGTGATGTTTTACACTAGAGGGATCAGGGAGGGCACAACCAAGGATTTTTTAAAACATATTCGAGGGATTTAGCTACATAGTTTTATGAAACTGGTTTGGACTTGTTGAAGGAGAATAAGTTATATCTCCATTAAAAGCTGTCTTCATTCGCAGGGAAAAGACTAATATATAGAGATTTGCTACATTTGTTTCGCTATTTTTATACTATATTATTTCTTTTAAACAGGTTTATAAGTTACAAAAAATAAAACACCTGTTTTGTTTTATTTCTTATAATGTAAAGGG
>NC_043016.1:31759244-31809244 GCF_006345805.1 Octopus sinensis | reverse complement strand
AACTCCATTGCATAAGATTGATACTATGAAATTGCTCAAATTGATCTCTATCATTTAATCTTAATTAAAATATAGTTTGTTTTTTAAAATAAAAACATTAATTATACTTGAATCCAATTTTGTGCCTTACGTAGATTATCTTTAATATTTTACCTCACAACTTTTTTTATACAAATTCATGAGAACAAAACTATGAAATTTTTCACTTTTGCAATCATTGATGCTAAAATAAATACATTTTCTTTTTAAAAATAAAATTATTTAGATCTAAATGTTGTGGGGAGACAAACACAGACACACATACATATATACAATGTGCTTCTTTCAATTTCCATCTACCAAATCCACTCTCAAGGCTTTGGTCAGCCTGAAGCTATTGTGGAAGATACTTGCCCAAGGTTCCATGCAGTAGCACTGAACCTGGAACCATGTGGTTGGGAAGCAAGCTCCTTATCCAAAGAGCCACTCCTGTGCCTATGTATATATAACTCTCTGCAGGACACAAAATAGTAAATAATTCCCAGTAATGTGATTGAAAGTCAGCACTGATTTAGCTAATCTGAGCATTGTGCAGTTGTGGTTGTGTGGTTAAGAAGCTTGCCTCCCAATCTAGTGGTCTTGGGTTCAGCTGCTGATGTTCTTAAGCAGTTGCTCCTGCATAACATCAGGAATCACAAATTTAAGCTATCATTCGGTTTGACTCGAATATTTTCAACAAAAATCTCCGTAATTTCCGTGAACATGTGCTGTCTCGTCAACTGTCAGTTCACGAAATGGGAAGAGAAAGCTAATGGGTTGTACGTGCGTGCATGCTTGTTTCTATGTGTGTGTGAGCACACAGAGACACAAACAAGAACAGAGGAACAAGCACGCACGTACACACACACTCAGAGCAACAAGCACGCACAACCCATTAGCTTTCTCTTCCCATTTAATTATCGACTGACAGTTGACAAGACAACACGTGTTCACGGAATTTAGCGAGTTCTTTGTTGACAAAAATCGAGTCAAACCGAAAGATAGCCAATATCTCTTTGAATTCCTGTTTATGCAAACCTTACTCTCCTCAACACACGTAATTTTTTTTAGCGGGGTGAGCAGAATACTGTGCTGAAAATTAGACATCGCAACTCTGCGGTGTCTAATTTTTTTCAAAATTTCGACTTTTTTGTTTTAAGACTGATTGTTATCGCTAATCTTCCATTTCCACTTTGCGATCAAAAACAGAAGGCAAAAAAAAAAAATAAACACGCTTATAGTGAATGCATAACATGCTCTGAATTGAAACAAATTTAAATTGAGTTTAATCACCTCAAAATGTGGATCGCAATTATCTATATCTTAAGGAGGGTTATGCATTTTTGAAGAACAATAATATGGCCCAACTCAATATCATTCTACATGAATATTTAAATGGGTCTAATATACAAGAGAAAAAACACTTGCCCATCGTTCAAGATAGCCGCTACAAAAAACGTAGGAATGACGTTTAATGAGAATCACTCTGTGACACAGGCATGGGCAATAAAGGCAAGGAGTTTGTTTCATCCTGACCACATGATTAGAACAACCACACGGTTTCGGATTCAAATCCCACTGCATGACACTTTGGGTGTCTTCTACTATAACTCCAGGTCGACCAAAGCCTTGTGAGTGGATTTGGTAAATGGTAACTGAAAGAAATCTGTAGTATGCGCGCATGTGTGTGTCTTTGCGTTCGCCCCACCACCACCACCGCTTGACAACCGGTGCAGGTATGCTTACGTCCATGTAACTTAGCAGTTCGGCAAATGAGATCGATAGAATAATTACTAGGCTTGAAAATAAAATAAATACTGACGTGGATATGTTCGACTAAACCCTTAAAGGCAGTGCCTAAGCATGGCCGCAGTCTGATAACTTTAGTTACAAGTGCAAAATAAAATATGCTATTAGGTTCCTCTTTTGTATTTGCTATAATGATGTCGTACGAAAGACATCGCTATTTTCAACGTCGTTGGACAACGCCAAACTACCCGGATGGCTCTCAAATCTGGGGAAAAGTTGTCTTAGACGGCTTAACCCCTGACAATAAATCCTATGTTAGTTTCTACGGACATCGAGTGATCGAGATGCAACAGACCAATTATAAATATAATCCCACCACCCCCATCGGGAGGACCGTTGCACCAAAGGAAATTGATCAATTTCCCCATAGTTTCAATGTTGATTTATAGTGTTACTGACAAACAGAAGAATGTTACACAAGCCAGGTCCAAAGATGCTGAAATCTCTAAGACGTGACCAAGAACAATCCAATGACATGAGGATGCGAAGAAAATCCGGAAAGACTATCTTTAGAGCACCGGTAAAGTCGATGAATCATTACAATCACTTCCGGTTTAGATGGATTAAGACCAATCTGGCAGCTACTCATTTGCATATAAATGTAGACGTTTGGGCGCGCTCATCCTGGCATCTGTTTATAATCTCAACATCGCTAAATTGATTTTATTTATTCATTTAAGATGTTCCCACAAAAGAGCAATATTAATGCATAATGCACGTTTGAATTAGCTTTATATTTAAATAAAAGGAAAAGCATTTTTACCACTTTCAGAGACCCTACTACAGATTCAATTAATTCAATTCTTGACAAAAAACAAGTCTCGGTTACTTCAAAAGTAATTCTTGTCACAAAAATTTTTCTTTTACTCTCTTAGAGAGCATTAATATTCCCTAATCTTTACACTCCGGTCACGAGTTCAATTGAATTTGTACTATTGCAACAAACTGTTCCCTATATTGTGTATGCGAGTTAATTTAATAAACTACGCATTTCCACAAGAAGAAGAAATATTCAAAAATTATTTTGAACGTTTTCATTTAAGACGCAATTATTATATGCCCTCCATTTCAAGATAGATATCTTTTCTGTTTATCTGTTTTATCTCCACATACCCTTTTCCCGCCTCTTTCCTCGCCTTTACCCTCTCTCAAAATATTTCATCATTTCTAAATGAATATCTTTTTTCTCTCCCTTCGTTACTCTCTTCCTCTCTATGACCTCTTTTGTTATCGCCCACTATCTGAACTTTGCTCTATCTTTTTTATGCTCTTAATCCATTAGTGCAATAAACGTCCGTGCTTATTTCCTCTTCTACAATGCGGTCTTACAGTTCAAACAGACAATAATTGTAACCAATTCGAATACAAAAACCAAGGATTAGGTTGTTGGTTTCTTTCTTTTTTTTTTGGCAAAGTTAAAAGTCAGCAAAAAGTTTCAATTGGGGGAAAAAATCACATTAAATTATGAGAATTATGAGCCACGCATTGGATTCATTTGAAAAAGAGAGAATATGAGAGACTGCTGGATTAGGAAAAGGATTAAATCGATTTTTACTAGTCAAATGTTCCTTTATTGGATACAGCTCCAAAGTGTTTCGTCTTGTGTTTGAACACGAAATTCGTGTATTTTATAATCTTGAAAATTTAATACCAGATCTTTCCGGCGAAAGATTTTCTTTTCTGCTACTCAAGCCAGAATTTAGGCCAGATACAAATCATTCCATGAATGACCAAAATAATTAGGTAAATATTTCGTAAAGGACCCATTCGTACCTCGGTGTGCAATAATTTTTTTTTCCACGGTTTTTTTTTTATCGAGTATCTGACCTCCAAAACTCGCCGCAAGCCACTTTTTCCGGAAACGAAAGCGGGTAAGGGGTCACAAAATTATTTCACAGTCAAATATCGGTGGGTCCTTTATCGCAAATAGCTGTTAAGTGGTAGAAGGGAGTGCTAGAAATAGCAGGCAAATATTTCTTTTTCTGGAGAAAGGAGCCGTTTACTTTATCAACACTAATTGCCAGCTTCCTTGACTAATTAATGAGTAATTATTGCCATAAGCTGAACATAAATTATCTTTTATAACAGTAGTTAGCTCGTTACCAATCATTTGATAGTTACCGTTTCGAACGATCGGTCATAGCTGAAAAACACGAGGGATCGAATCATAACGCGGTCGTTCGAACTGCTAAAAATTGCAGTCGAGTCTCCTTCAAATCACATTCCAACATTTTAAAATAGAGAGAAGTCATTGGAAAATGTGGTTCTGAGTAATAAAAAAAAATGGGATGGTCATGAGTCATTGTTTTTGAATCAAAGATCTCGATCAGAGCAGGCCAGGGGCTAAACAAAGGGAAGTTTATGTGATATTGCGGTATGTTTTAAATAAGCTTGTTATGATCTCAACGACGAAGTGTGTGTGTGTGTATGTATGTATCTGAGTAAAATTCTAAGATTGTTAAAATATTTGATTTCCGCAATAGAAACTAGAAACGTGAGATTAGTATATAACAATCAGCATTTCTTTATTTATAATCTGATTTTGATAATCAGTTTTAGAATGGGAAAAAAAAGGCGAAAGGAACGAATGAATAGTAACAAGGATGTAAAATAAAATATGAGCACATATTAATAAAAAAAAATTCATAAATTATTAAAGGTCACAGTAAACGAGAACGTAATTTCATAAGTGTACAAAGAATACTTAAATGCAAAGACTGAATTTAATTACATTGCAATTTTCTCACACACGTACCCTCATGTGCGTATGTGTAATTATTAATACGGAATACATATACTCATGTTCTGAGCTATTTTCACACACATACATATAAATGTATCTATGTATGTATATATATAATACATATACACCATTATATGTATATTGATATACACATGTATACGTTATATACGAGTAATTATGTGTGTATATATATATATATATATGTATATATTACATATAAATTTGCTATACACACACACATGTATACCCCATCATTTTATATATATATATATATATATATATCAACTTCGTGGCCCTTCTAATGTCAATATAATAACTGAAGATAATTAATTAAAAAATGTGAAGAACTTACCTCAAAAATTATACCCAGACACAAGATGCGTCAATTCTCCCTCTCACACTTTTTTTTTTTTTTTTTTGAGGATAAAGAAAAGATATAATCAAATAAATTTTGATCATTATGCTTTCCTTTCAATGTAGAATTACATTGAAAATATATTGTATATATTATTTTAATATATACTTTGAAAGGGATGGGGTGAGAGACAGTTGACGCTTAAGCACAACAACCATAGTCATACGGTTGTGGCTGAATCTGCACTAATGAGACAAATAGTCCTTTACAGTTTATAAAGTCTTCGAAAACATTGGGGTGTATTACTACGCCCCTGCTATTTACTATACATTTGAAAAACGAATTCAGAAAGTGATTTAATATATTTTTATTTACTTAAATTTACAATGGTTCAGATAGATGTTGTTATGGGTAAAATCATTAAAAATCTTAAAATTTTTAATTTTCTTATAAGAAAAAAAGTGCATCAAGAAACAGGAAGTTGGTAAAAAGTTCCTAAATATCGGCCATTTTAATTATTCCAGAAATTTCCATCATGAATCCTCCATGAAATATTTTACAATCATTTAGCTTTTAATTCTTTAAAAAAAAAACCAACTTTTTTTTGTTAATATATTATTAGTAATACTATACATGTACCTTTTTTTCACTTTAGAGAAAATATTGTAACAATCTGGCACAGATGTATCATTTTAAGTATTTTCTGTTGAAACTGCTTTTTGAAAAAATACACCCATTTCAAATGTTGTCTTAAAAATCACCTGATTTATCAGTAAAACTTACTTTAAATATTACATGTTATCTTGATTTTATTTGATTATGTTTTCATATACATGAAGGCCAACTTTCTTTACCTGTAAACTTTTTTTTTTTTTTTGTACATTGAATTACTAATTGTGCATAAATCTGTTATAATTTAGGTGGATAACACAAAGAATTTTCACCATTATCATTGATGCCTTCACATTTTTACACACACACACACATATTTAAATGTTGTTCATTCCACCCCCACACATTCAAACCTGATCGAGCAGATCTTGTTATATAAATCAAGGGCATCCAGACCGCGTGACTACAAGTCTTAGCTTTATCTGGCTTTTCATTACTTTGTCCTCTTTTATGAAAAAGGAATATGTGTGTGGTGTATTGAGATAAGGGTGATTGTTTTTTTCAGGCAGGTCAAGCGACCGCCAAGAAAGCGATTTTAATTTTTTCTTTTTTTTTTTTCTTTTGCTCTTTTTGCAATTCATAGAATTTAATAAGGCGCCAAAAGTGTCAACTAAAGTTTCATTTAAAAAAAAAGAATGAGAATTAAAATTGATTTAAAAATAGAATTGAGCTCATTGGAATTTGCTAGAGTCGTTTATTAATCCACCATGCTATTTCTCTGACTCGTCTTATCGCTGGCAGAGAGAGCATTTGCGGTCATTAAATTTGTAATACAAAAAGTATACAGAAAGAAACTAATGACCTGTTAACCATCAAAATCAAAAAAGAATATTTTTACAAGTTTGCAAAATATGTTTTGTGTTATTTTTTTCAGCAGTTTAGTCTGCGCCCTTTGACCTTTCTTCCCATTGACATCCGTCACTCATGGGGTGGTGAATTAGTCTCGTACTTAAAGAGACCTGGCTCAAATTCTTTGACCAATGTATTTCTTTAAAAGGACACTTAGGGGCCATATAGTGTTTTAAATGAGGCAATAAAATAAATCTACCCATCACTTGATAGTAATATTTATTTTTAGTGCTGTATTGGTCTAATTAAGAGGTCATTAGTTTAATTGTTGTTCAGCCCCTGGTCAGACCTGCGATTCCAAACCATGATCAAAGTCATTGACTATTTATTTCCTTGAACAGTGTATGCTGCACAACCCTATCCCGTGTCCAATTTTGTAGGACTGTAGATTTTGTGAAAATTATAAATCCTTTAATTACTTTGTCAAACCACTTCTGTGGCTCCCTCTTGCCTTTCCTTTGCGATTTCTATCATTGATGAATCCCAAGGAATGAATAATTATCGTACTATATGACTCATGCAAATTTTGTGTCTATTAATTTTCAGTAGTAGCATTCGTTGTTTAACTCCAAGTTAGCCTTCGACAAATAGAAACCTCAATGCCAATGGTTTTTTTAGGCCATAAAACCATCCTCTCTTTCCAGACATTGCTCATATCCAGACTGCAATATCCAATATGTCCTCTAGAAAAAACAAATTCGGTGGGTGTGATTTTAGAGGGAAATTGGTTGTTATTTCTGGTCGGTTGGGCTTACCACTAATTCTTCTCTAAGCATTTTGATTAACTCAAATTAGACCTCGGAATACATTATGAAACTTTTATTTATTGTCAATTTAGGATTTAAAAGACATTGCGACTGAAATGTTTCAGTTGTCTAAAAACTGTTTATAACTATCGACATACTATGTATTTACATATATATTTTTAATGTCGATAGGTATATATATATATATATATATATATATATTATATATATATATATACATACATACATATATATATATACATATATATATATATATATATTCATATATATATACATACATATATATATATATATATATATATACATATATATATATACATATATATATATATATATATATATATATATATATATATATATATATAGTCCTCTGATGTGTATGTATGTGTTTTATATATATATGAACACATACACATCAGAGGACTAGACAACCTTTACAGTCGCAAGACGTCCATTTTGATTCACTTTCATTTTATTTACATTTATGTCCACATATATTATATATATTTAATAATGGTGTCAAGCTAAATGATATTTAAAATGTACATTTCGAATGTGTGAGTGTGTATGTATGTATAAACATATATATGAATGTACATACTTATACATATAACATGATCAGGAAACACGCACACATCATCATCATCGTTTAACGTCCACTTTCACATAATATATATATATATATATATGTATTTGTATGTGTGTATATATATATATATATATAGTGTGTGTGTGTGAATATATATAGTCATACATATAACATGATCAGCACACACACATATATATACATAATGGTGTCAAGTTAAATTATATATTATGTACATTTTATATATATATGAGTGTATATATATATGTGTGTGTGTATACATATATATATAAATGTATATAGTCATACATATAACATGATCACCACACATATATATATATATATATATACGCAAAACGTCCATTTTTATTTACAAACTTGCATTTTTAGATATAAATGTGTAAATGCATATGTGTGTATGTATATATGTGTGTGTATATATATATACATTATATATATACATACATACATATATATATTTATATATATATATATATATATATAAACATACATACATATATATATATATATAACGTGTGTGTATGTTAAAACTTTGTGAAAAGGGTGAACACCACAAGCTTTCCCCTACGATTTACACTGAGCCAACGGGAGAAGTTCTACATAGTCGTTCAACCGGCTAAAAATTGCGGACCTAGTCTTCCTCAAATCAAATCCTACCATCTTACAAAAAGGGGAGGGATAGGGACATTAATGAATAATGTAGTCTTTGAAAAATAAGATGGACTGGTCATGCCCTGAATATCTTAAGTTGTTTTTTTATGAGATTAAAGAACAGCATAATTCAATTAAAGGTTTCTTTTTTTTCTTTTTTTGGGTGGGTGGGTTTGGATCTATTTATTTCCTAATTCTTAATTGATCACCGTTTTTATTTTTAAATTTCTTTAAATTTATTTGCTCTGTAATATATATATATGTATCTATGTTTTATTTCATGCGGGCATTGTCAAACATGAATAAATTAAATTTTTTTTTTTTTTATGTATAGTGTATGTAACAAATTAATATTTATATGCAAAAATAGAAAAGATTCTATAATGAAATGCGTCCCAGAAATGACATTCCATTTTGTTTTCGTTCCAGATCTTATTATAACTAATGCCATTAATTTTCTCAAGCATTTGGATCTCTTTTAAAGAGCATTTTGCAAATATCTTTTGCAGCTCTAACTACCATAGTTTTCCCTAATTGCCGAAACAATTTTTTTATTACATTTTCGTTGCATTTCTTTCTTTTTTTTTTTTTTCAACCATTTTATGCTACATTTCAAACCACTTAAAGTTATAAGTGGTCACTAATACTTTTAAAACGTTTATAAGTTTTGTTTATTTAAAAATTCTTGAAAATCAAAATCTGCTAATTGGAAATTTCTTGATTGTTCTCTATTCGTAAAATTTGATTATGTCGTATTTTTAATGACTTGATTGCTCATAATTCAGCTGAGTTTTGGAATAACTACTCCTACCTTTTATGGGAGATGAAATTTTCCACATTTTTTTTTTTTTTTTGGTCCCTAAGCCCCTAATTCTATTTCCTCTTCCTTCCCTATGAGGTAGGGACAGCTATTCCAAAACTCCGCCCATAATTTTATATACTGTTCTTTTTTTCTCATCATTTTACATTGTCTCTTCTTTTCTCCGATAATTAAATTGTAATTATATATATATATTACATATAATATGTATATGTATGTGTGGCGATATATATTTTCATTTATTTTTATATTTAGTCGTGAAATTAAAATACATTATTTCCGAAGGGAACAGACTGCGAGCGGGCAGAATTGTAAAGCAAGCCGGACAAAATGCTAAACGACATTTCGTCCGTCTTTACGTTCATATTCCGCTGAGGTCGGCTTTGCCTTTCGTCCTTTCGGAGTCGATGAATGAAATAAGTACCAGCTAAGCACTGGGATCACGTTGTACCTATTGTACCTATTGTAGAAAACTTTATTTCCAAAGGGGGAAAATATACCAATTAGCATAAAGTATCCCTCTGTGTCTGACACTGTGTATGTGTGTGTGTTATACGAGCAGTAGTTCTCAATTTTTTATTTAACCTTTGAACCCCTCCAGTACTACTTTTATTCTGGTGGAGCCCCCTAGCCATTCCATGTATAAAAACTAGTTTTATAGGTATTTCTTTCAAAATTTTTATTTTGTTACTCTCACATTTACTTGTATAGATTGAACTATGTAAAACGTAAGAGAAAGAAACCTAACTATTTCTTGGCAATAAAATACATCTGAAGCAATTTTTTTTATAGACCCTTAACATACTACTGTGGATCCTCCATTTACTATTCAGCTTGCATGGACCCCTATTGTGAAACACTGACATACATGCATACACGGGCCTTCAGATGCCCAACTTGACCGCTATCCATTGACACTTGCGATGATAAAAGGAGAAAAAATAATAATAATTAAAGCCTCTTTGGTATTTCAGTGAATTTCAACTGCAGTTGTTTATAATTATTTGCGACCTCGTTTACAATCGGTTTCATGAATTACGAATATTACCATGGCTAGTAATTTATATACACACAGATAATTACAATTCATCTGTTAAATAGGCATATATATACTTAATCATGTGTGCTTTCTGATTTAGGAACAAGATCAGTTATTTGCAAAAGGTTGTTTAGTCAATACTATCGACCACAGTACTTGACTAATGCATTTTATCGACCCCGGATGTTATGGAAGGCAAAGCTAGCCTCGTCGGAATTTGAACTCGGAACGTAGAGACGGAAGTGTGTGTGTATATATATATATATATAGCACACCAGGCAAAAGGCTTAACTTTCTGAGTTCAAATTCCACCGAGGTCGTCTTTGTCTTTCATCCTTTCAGGGTCTGTAAAATAAGTACCAGTTGAGTACTGGTATCAATATAATCGTTTGGACCCTTCCCCGAAATTGCTGGCCTTGTGCCAAAATTTAAAATCAATATTTACATGTATGTAAATCGAGCATGTGTGTGTGTCAACCAGGACTTCATAAATTAAAGAAAGGCAAAGTGTTTATACTGGACATGTATGTTTTTTTACCATCATCATCATCATCATTTAACGTACACTTCATGCTCATATGGGTCTTACAGAATTTGTAGAGGCAAAGTTTCTACCTGTAATGGCCCACACTTGTCTCCATATTAGGTAATATTTCCCTATGACCAGTCTCAGAATATTGGAAACAAAGGACGCCATTCTCATGAGGATGACATTCGCTAACAACTATCATGTCAAGGCGACCATAACATGCAAAAATGCACACACACACACACACACATGTATGTATGCGTGTCTGTGTACTGTCTCCTTGCCTTTAATATGCGATAGACTTTTCTCAGTTTCTATCCACCAAATTGACTTGCAGGGCCTAGGATTATAGTAAAAGACACTTGCCCAAGGTACCATGCTGTGAGACTGGAACCTAAATGATGTGGTCAGGAAGCAAACTTCTTACCATCCGTGCCAACTCATCACTCCAGTCCACTCAGCTGGCAAAAATGGGTGGTACATGTATTTCAAAGGGCCAGCCTTGTTACAGTATGTGTCAAGCTGAATCTCTCCCAAGAACTATGTTAAGGGTATGCCTGTCTGTGAAGTGCTCAGCCACTTCACAAAGCAGGCTGTTCTGTTGATAAAATCAAGTGAAACCCTTGTCATCATGACCAACAATGTCAGTTTCAAGTGGTCTTTTTGAATACTCTGCAAGATGTAAAAACAAAAGCTTTCAAAGAGTGGATGAACTAAGGAGAACAAACAGCCATCCAGTTGTATGATATCTATGTATATGAAAGTACATACAAGGATTTAGAAACTTCTGGTTTGGTACCCGAGTGTGCATTTAACTTTCTAGAGTGGGTTGGTCTCTAAGCCATGCTACAGGCAACAAATCCAGGAGACAGAGATCTCATCGTCATCATCATCCTTTAATGTCTATTTTCTATGCTGGCATGGGTTGGGTAGTTTGACCTGAGCTGGCAAACCAGAGAGTTGCACTATGTTCTGGTCTGATTTGGCTTGGTTTCTACTCTTCAAAATACCAACCTCTTTACAGAGTGTACTGGGTGCTTTTATGTGATACCAGTACTGGTACTGACTACTTTTATTGTGCTACTGACACAATAGAAAAATTTGAGGTATGTTGTTCATTGACTGTGGCAAACATTTCTCCATCTTTGTGGTTATAGGCATTTCCAAAGAGTGTTACTGGTGCTACACAAGCTTTCACCATGAATACAAATAATCTAAGTAGGTAGACTAATAGCTTTAATGTTGGTTGTTAGACTTCCATGTGTTAAAGCCAACAGGAAAATTCCCTACACACACACACACACAGACAGATATATCTTATATTTTACTTGTTTCAGTCACACTGCAACTATGCTGGGACACCATCTTGGATAATTTTTAGCCGAACAAATCAATCCCTGTACATTTTTTTTTTTGCTAGATACATATTCTATCTGTCCTTTTTACTGATCAATAAGTTATAGGGATGTAAACACACTACCACTGGTTGTCAAATGGTCGTGGTGGGGGGTGGATAAAGACACACACACACATATATATATATATATATATATATATATATATATACACAACACACTTCTTTCAGTTTTCTGTCTACCAAATACACTCATAAGGCTTTGGTCTGCCTGAGGCTATACTAGAAGTCACTTGCCCAAGGTGACACGCAGTGGAACTGAACCCAGCAAACTTCTTACAACACAGCCATGCATGATATTATATATATATATATATCATGCGAGTGGCACATAGAAAGCACCATTTGGGCATGGTTGATGCCAGTGCCACCTGATTGGCCCCCATGCTGATGGTACATAAAAAGCACCCAACAGACTCAGAGTGGTTGGCATTAGGATGGCCATCCAGCTGTAGAAACCTTTCCGGATCAGATTAGAACCTGGTGCAGCTTCCTGCCTTGCCAGTCCTCAGTTGAACCATTTAACCCATACCAGCGTAGAAAGCAGATGTTAAACGATGATGATATCATCCAACCCATGCCAGCATGGAAGGCAAACGTTAAACAATGATATATATATGTCATTTAATGTAGACAGTATGAAAATATGAGCTACTAATAGCTTCTTGCTTTGAAAACACAGGTCTAGGCAGGTTTTTGTCACTGTCTTAGAACCTGCCAAGACCTGCGTCTCCAAAGCAATAAGCTATAGTAGCTAGTATCTTTATATTGTGTACTTTAAATGATTTTTGTCTCTCACTGGATGAAGTTTTTTTTTTATGTTACCTTAATGAAACAATAAGCTATGTATTTATATATATAGGTGTAAGCATGGCTGTGTGATAAGAAGCTTGCTTCCCACCCACATGGTTCCAGGTTCAATCCCATTTTGCGGAACCTTGGGCAAGTGTTTTCTACTATAGCCTTGGGCCAATCAGTACATTGGTTGAGTGGATTTGGTAGACAGAAACTGAAATATATATATATATTGTTGATCATACCTTAATGAAACAGTAAGCTATCTATCTATCTATATATATATATATATATAGGCACAAGTGTGACTGGGTGGTAAGAAGTTTGTGAGTGGATTTGGTTCACAGAAACTGAAAGAAGCCTGTCGTGTGTGTGTGTATATATATATATATACATATATATGTTTGTGTGTCTGTTTATCCCCCAGCCATCGCTCAACAACCGATGTTGGTGTATTTACATCCTCATAACTTAGCGGTTTGACAAAAGAGACCAATAGAATAAGTCCCAGGGTTGATTTGTTCAACTAGAACTCTTCAAGGCAGTGCCCCAACATGGCCACACTCAATTGACTGACCTAAGATAAAAGATATTTATATATATGTTTCATTAATGAATAAATACTCAAAAAATATTTATACAGATATTATTTGTAAAATAAATAATAACAACAATAATATAAGTGGCTCCAAAATTTTATAATTAATTTATAATTATAATAGGGCACACAAGATGCCGGCATTGGATATATGCAAAAATTTCAGCCCTTGTGTATGTGTCATCATCATCATCATCATCGTTTAACGTCCGTTCTCCATGCTAGCATGGGTTGGACGGTTCGACCGGGGTTCTGGGAAGCCAGAAGGCTGCACCAGGCTCCAGTCTAATCTGGCAATGTTTCTACAGCTGGATGCCCTTCCTAACGCCTGTGTGTATATATATACATATATATATATATATATATATATATATATATATATATATATATTGTTGACATCAAGAGAATATAAATTTTCAAGAAAATTCTTTTTTGGAATAGGGGATCTCAGAACGCACATAAATCTATAAATAATCATTTCCTCTATAAGGCCTGAAATTTTTGCATATATCCATACGCCTAAAATAATATATTATAAAATAGCCGTGTTTGAAACAAAATTGAAGTAATGTTTATTAACACGTACCCCACAAACTCTGCCTCCATAAAACACAATGATTAAAATTCCTACATATTAATGCTTATAGAACAATGAACTCCTAGAGAGAAACATTTGGACCAGAAATTATCCACTCCTACCCACATCTTTCTGTGAACATAGAGCACAAGATAAACAAATTTCTATATTTAACAACACTATGACATGTTCCACTAATAATTTCCAACTTCCAAATACCCCAAATAGCATCAGAAGAAAGTAAAGAGCCTTACTAATTAACTGAAACATACCCCCTGCTTACATTCTTAAAATAAAAAAATAACATTACAAAAAAACTGCCACACCCAATTACTAAGTTTTTAACCTTTAACATTCAAACACACTATATCCAGCCCATATATTCTATCTGCTTTTTGTTCAAACTGGCCAGGTCCAGTCTCTTATACCTATCCTACATTGTTACTCTACAAATAAACAATCATATCATTGAATTCATCATGAATTATCTCAGGGTTTTGAGATGCCAAGGCTTCCTGAATAAATAAATATTGTATTTAACAGTGACCTGAATGCTAGACTAAACTTTGAACTTTGACCTTTACATTGTCAAAGTAAAAGATTAAATCCAAATAAAACCAAAAATAACTAAAACCAGTTGTCTGCTGACCAAAATCTCCCTTTACCTACCTACATCCTTTTTGTGAACCACTAGAAAAAAGGCAATCCCATGACCTGAAGCTGACACACTTAAATAGCCACTCCTGTTGATAATTTCTGAATAATAATAATAACATAACCCCAAATTTCTCTCTCTATCACAAACTACCTTACAACCTAATTACCATTTAACTGAACCCCACTAACCCCACATTGGAATTCTGAGTCAAGCTAATGTTATATATATATATATGTGTGTGTATATATATATATGTCACTAGCTTAAAAGCCACCCTATTGGATGGCTTTTAAGCTAGCTCCTGTGGAGGGCTTTTCATTGGGCCTTGGGCCCAACAATGACACTTCATGCATTGAGTATGTATTAAATTTTATTAAACTTGAACAATTTTCATCAAAACAATGATATAATTTGTCGACTTGGAACTTATTGCAAAACTGCATGATAAACAACATGTTTCTGTCTTCCCATTCAGGGTCAGTACAAATAGCTTGCTTCTGTTCCCTACCCTTGAACAACCAATATATAGCTGGCTGTAGGCAACAATAAACTTACCTTTTAAAAGTTCAACGATAATTCTTCTGCTGCCACTTAATTTAAAGACAATTTGATGTACTTTTTGTACAATTATTTGTAGTAGCTGGTACATACCTAAACTCCTGTTCATAGTTTGAAGGAAAATTACATCACTTTCGCTAAGCTCTATTTTAAAGTGTGATTTTTATGTTTGAAATTGCTCTAAACGTATTTGACCATAAAGATGTTTGAAATCTATTTTTTAAGGTAATAATAAAATTAGTCAAATCTGTTTTCATGTAGTCGGAGTGTGCTAAGTTGCCATAGATCCGACAAATTTTATTAATATCTGAAAAAATACTAAGTTTCCAACATTTTTATGTTACAGAGGTATGTATTTCAGTTCCGAATGTTATGCACATGTTATGGTTAAATTACTTGATACAGTTATAATATTTAGAGAAAGATCTTTTCAAAATGTTTATTTTGCAAATAGTTATAATATTTAGAGAAATATTTATTTCAAAATATTAGGATTAAGAAAAAAACCAAGAATGAAGAAAAGTAGAAGAGTTATTGAATAGTGAGAGATGGGTAAAGCATGAGTAATAGTAGAAGTGTCATTGAATAGTGAGAGAGGGGGTCAAAGGAGTAAAGTTGAAAAAGTGTAACACACTGACATTCGTTTTCATATTTATTACTATAGATGTTTACATGTTCACTATATACATTTTGTCTTTAAATTTATCAAATCCTAGTTGATGAGGGCCATCCCTTTGAATCATTTCACATGCACACACACACCATCAAATTTAAGTGACAAATTGTTTGTAATTATGTCAAGTGTGTAATTATCTCAATCCGATCGTGGCTGTTGCCTGCCTCGCCTGGCACGTAAAAAGCACCCACTACACTCACAGAGTGGTTGGCATTAGAAAGGGCATCCAGCTGTAGAAACACTGCCAGATCAGACTGGAGCCTGATGCAGCCTTCTGGCTTCCCAGATCCCCAGTCGAACCGTCCAACCCATGCTAGCATGGTGAACGGATGTTAAACGATGATGATGATGATGTGTATATATTTACTTGCTATGGTAATATTTGTGATTCTTGAATTCAATTATGAAGGCAGAACTGCCATGCATGACTGTAGTTGAAATTCCATGAAAGAACCAAAAGGCTCTTTCTTTTTATCATCCCAAGTGCTATTGAGGTCAATTTTGGCAGCTGAACGATCTATCTTGTATGAAAGGCAAAGAGTGAAAATAAAAAAATGGAATAGTTTCTGCTAATTGGGGTATATTTTTTCCCCCTTAGAAATAATGGAAATAAACTGTATTTTAATTTCACAAATTTAGGTTCAGTTGTGGCTGAGTGGTAAGAAGCTTGCTTCTCAACCACATGTTCTCTGGGTTCAGTCCCACTGCATGGCACCTTGGGCAAGTGTCTTCTACAGCCAAAGCCTTGTGAGTGGATTTGGTGGATGGAAACTGAAAGAACACCGTCATATATATATATATGTGTGTGTGTCCCAACAATGCTTGACAACTGGTGTTGGTGCACTTACATCCCCTTTGGCTTAGCAGTTTGGCAAAAAAGACCTATAGAATAAGTACCAGGCTTAGCAGAAAAAAAAAAAAGAAAATTAAAAACTGAGATTGATTCATTTGACTAAAAATTCTTCAATTCTTCAAGGGGGCACCCCAGTATGGCCACACTCTAATGACTGAAACAAATAAAAGATAAAAGATGTATATGGCACAGGAATGGCTGTGTGGTAGGACGTTTGCTTTCCAAACATGTGGTTTTGGGTTCAGTCCCACTACATGATACTTTGGGCAAGTGTCTTCTACTATAGCCTGAAGCTGACCAAAGCTTTGTAAGTGGATTTGGGAGATAGGAACTGAAAGAAGCCTGTTGTATACATGCATATATCTGTGTGTGTACTTTGTGTTTGTCCTCCAACACTGGTTGCCAAGCAGCGTTAGTTTGTTTATGTCCCTGTAACTTAGCAGTTTGATAAAAGGAGAACAATAGAATAACTACAGGGGTCTGTTTGTTTGAGACTATGAAGGCAGTGCCCCAGCACGGCTGCAGTACTGAAGCAAGTGAAAGACAGATAAAAGAAATAATTAAAGTGTATGTATGTGTGTGCATATATGCATCTGTTCATTTATATAGAGATGACTTTGTCCATTGTATAACCTTCAAACTATTCCACCTTCCAAACTGCAGCTGGTTCTTTTGGTCCTTTGCTAAAAGGATTGCCACCAAATTTGAAGAATTCTTTTTTATACTCATGCCTTTCATACCTAAAGAAATCCTTCAGCTGTCCAGATTGACCTCAGTAGCACTTGTGTTGATTAAAAGAACAAAGCCTCTTGGTTCTTTCATGGAATTTCAACTTCTTTTATACCTTGCCCATTACAACAACAATGATTCACTGAGCAGTACCCTTGTGGAGAAAGCCTCCACTTTCACTGACCACTTAATAGTTAACTCCATATGTGCACACACTCAGTAAATTTCCCACTTCCATTATTTCCCATATTTCCATATTTCCCACCTTAGTCCTTTAGCATTCAGATTATTTTGTCAAATGTATTGCTTATTTATTCTCATTGTTATGAACTAATCATTTTTTATCTTGTACCTTCAAGATTTCAATAATAGGACTAGTTATTTTTAGAATGATATTAAAAGCTAGATGTGAAAGGCTGAATCTGGTCAAAAGGATTTAGGTATATATATATATATATATATGGCATTCAATATGTGACTGTGTGTGTATCATTGGCGATTTTTTTCCTCCATCTTCCCTTCCTTGGATCTTTCCTATCCTATGTTTCTGACAAAGAGCTCCACTCAAAATGTTAAATCCTCCTTCTTTGTTTCCTTTCCTGAGCGTCCAATAACACTATACTTGTTCCATGTCCTCACGTTGTTGTGTTTTCATGTTTGGATTAACTATATATATATATATATATACATGTAAGGTATAAGATATATATATATGTATATCGTCCCACTCATGCTAGCATGGAAGACTTTTGTTAAATGATGATATACGTACCTTTCATTGCTTCAAAGTGACATGGTTACCAACTTTAACAATGTTCCTTAAAGCTTTGTAACCCTAGAAATTTCCTGTTATACTTACCAAATTCTCCAATATTTTCCTCTTTACAGGAATCTACTCTTATCCTTAGAATCATGCAATGGTATGTCTCATCCCCAAGAAAGACAATCTCTTTCACCCCACCAACTATCGCACTCACTTCCATTATTCTTATCCTTGTCATTCCATGTTCCTGCTATAACAGGAATAGCTTAGACATCTGCTGGATTCCCAGTAAAGCAGTAATGAACACATTTAGGAAAAGAAGATGCAGTCATTTCTGTCTGTTACCTGCAATCTTGAGCTGTATATGCAACTGTTTTCGTCAGAAGGCGGCGAGCTGGCAGAAACATTAGCACACCGGGCGAAATGCGTAGCCGTATTTCGTCTGTCGTTACGTTCTGAGTTCAAATTCCGCCGAGGTCGACTTTGCCTTTCATCCTTTCGGGGTCGATAAATTAAGTACCATTTACGCACTGGGGTTGATGTAATCGACTAAATCCCTTTGTCTGTCCTTGTTTGTCCCCTCTGTGTTTAGCCCCTTGTGGGTAGTAAAGAAATATATTTATTTCCTTATGAGCTCAGGTGGAGGGTAAAGTTAGATGTAGGTGCCCACATAGGAGAGAATTAAGACAAGGGAAAAAGCCATCAACAACAGCTTCTTCCAACACCTAGAATCTCTCTTTCTTTAATAACTACCAGTGCAGTGTCTGGAGCTCAATCCACTGGTGACTTACTCTCCTCTCTTACCCATGTATATATATGCGTTTTACATCTTTTACCCATCACCCCTAAGAAGAAGTTTATGTAGATCTATGTTGGTCAATTATATATATGTAAGAGAAAATGGGATTTTAAAAAATCCTGGTAGATATCCATTAAGCACACAGTATAAAGGAATATGTTTAAATTTCCATCAATCAGCTACCAGTAAATGTAAGTAGCATTCAAATCCCAGGTAAATACTTATGCATGACAGGTAAAGCCAACAATCCTTTTGTTGAATTTTAAGAAATTCAGTGTATTTAATGACAACAAAGAAAATCTTTTCTTTATTGTAGATCACACCTTAAAATTTTCTAAGGTGTGATGTACAATAGACATTTTATTTGTTGTTATTTATTATTGTCATTTTCATTATCTTTTAATGTCAGACTTCCATGCTAGCATGGGTAGGAATATATATATGCCACACAACCACTCCTGTGCCTATGTATATATTTATATATATATACATAGACACAGGAGTGGCTGTATGGTAAGAAGCTTGCTTACCAACCACATGGTTCTGGCTTCAGTCCCACTGCATAGCACCTTGGGCAAGTGTCTTCTACTATAGCCTTGGGCCAACCAAAGCCTTGTGAGTGGATTTGGTAGACGGAAACTGAAAGAAGCCTGTCATGTATATGTATGTATTTGTGTGTCTGTGTTTGTCCCTCCCCCACTGTCGTTTGACAACTGAGGCTGGTGTAACTTAGAAGTTCAGCACAAGAGACCAATAGATTAAGTATTAGGCTTACAAAGAATAAGTCTTGGGATCAATTTGTTCGACTAAAGGCAGTGCTCCAGCATGGCTGCAGTCAAATGACTGAAACAAGTAGAAGGCGGTAAGCTGGCAGAAACGTTAGTATGCCAGGCAAAATGCTTAGCAGTATTTCGTCTGTCTTTATGTTCACAACTTTGCCTTTCATCCTTTTGGGGTCGATAAATTAAGTACCAGTTATGCACTGGGGTCAATGTAATCAGCTTAATCCCTTTGTCCTTGTTTGTCCCCTCTATGTTTAGCCCCTTGTGGGCAATAAAGAAATATGAAACAAGTACAAGAATAAAAGAATACATGTGTGTATGTCCGAAAAACTTATTACAATTCCTCTCACGAGTTTCATTTGGTTTATCAAAGATTAGACTTTGGTTCTGAAGCATTTTACTATTATGTTTCTTCTCTCAGATTGCTAATGTATGTAGATCGAAGTCCTTGTATTTTTTTTATTTTTTCTATCACAACTCCATTTACAATTAGCAAGCTTCATAGTATAATATCAAATTGATTTCAGTTCTTGACTGCTATTATATTTAATCAACTCTAGATTGAATTCTAGGAAATTTGAACTCAATGTAAAAGATTACAGCTAAATAACTATGCTTTAATAATAGAAGAAATCAATCACTGTCAGATTAATATATACTAACTGGACTAGTGAAAAATTCACAGAAAATATTTTAAAATGTAAGCATCTGTAAATTGTGTGCTTTTGTTATGAGACATGTCTCTATATTGTGACACTTACAGAATATAGAAAGACATGTAAAACCGATAACTATATAATCCAACCAAACGTAAGCAGAATTACTATTTAACCTTAAAATACATCGTACATATTCAAAGAACCTTCTTGGTTTAGTGGTACGGAACGTTCTTCTGGTATTCTTTTACTTGTTTCAGTTATTTGACTGTGGCCATTAGTCGAGCAAATCGACCCCAGGACTTATTCTTTGTAAGCCTAGTACTTATTCTATTGGTCTCTCTTGCCGAACCACTAGATGATGGGGACATAAACACACCAGCATCGGTTGTCAAGCGATGTTTTTTTTTGGGGGGGAAACATATACATACACACACACACATATATATATATATATATATATATATATATATATACCACGGGCTTCTTTCAGTTTCTGTCTATCAAATCCACTCACTAGGCTTTGGTCGGCCAGAGGCTATAGTAGAAGACACTTGCCCAAGGTGCCATGCAGTGGGACTGAACCCAGAACTGATGTAGTTGGTAAGCAAGCTACTTACCACACAGCCACTCCTACGCCTATATATATATATAGGTGTGTGTGTGTACATATATAGACATACACACATATAAACACACACATATACATACATGTTATGTGGAGTGCCGGCATGATTGTAGTCCAACGAATGAAACCAGTGAGGGTATTAATTATTTTTGCATAAGTAAAAGAAGAGAAGAAAAGTGAAAAACATTTTAGAGACATTTCATTCGTGGTTATGTGTTTATTTTAATGGGGAAGGAGGAAATGCCACTAAAACAAACTAAAGCTCATATCGTTCAGCATCTGAAATTTAGGAAATACCATGATTCTCTAACATCTAAATATATTTTAATTTATTATGTTAATTAGCTTAACATGAATGTTGTTGTTTAAGTTTGCATTACTCCTGATGAAGCAAAAATATAATCAAAACAAGTTATAAGCGTGAGCAATGCGAATTTTTTTCTTGAGACATAGTTTATCAAATGTGTCCTTCTAGGCATAATTTCAGGAAAATTTAGCTACTATTTCTAGCAGGTCGAGCCGCGCTCTAGGGATTGGTCGGTTCAAATGAACGGCTAAAATAAACATTGACACTTAAATGTTCGTGTTTTTTATTCTGGCTTTTGTATTAATTTTAAGGAATCCCTACATAAGCGTGCTTCCCGCAACCCGACTTTGTTTCCTCATAACTTTCAGAAAAAAGGGATACTTAATTATGAATTTTTCTACAAAACGCCTTTCAGATGGTGTAGATAATGATGATATTGGAATTTGAAGTGAGCAAAAAAAATTACTGGAAACACACACATACATACTGATACATATGACATATTTTTTAAAATTTCAGGTTTCATTTTTGTAAATGTGTGTGTGTGTGTGAATATGTGTGTTCACGTCCACCAGTTCCTTCTTTTTTTTGTTCACATTAAACTCCAATGTAATCTACATTATCTGAAAGGTAATTATAGAAAACTCTGAAAGTTATGGAAAAAAACAAAATTAGGCAGAGGTAAAGAATACGTACATCACCCGTTTTCGGTATCAGAAAAACCCTAACCCTAACTCTAACCCAAAACACCGGATGTATGCATTCTTTACTTTCGCCCCATATACCTATATAAAAGGTTTCAAATTCCGCCGAGGTCGACTTTGCCTTTCATCCTCTCGGGGTCGATAAATAAAGTACCAGTTTCGCACTGGGTCGATGTAATCGACTTAATCCGTTTGTCTGTCCTTGTTTGTCCCCTCTATGTTTAGCCCCTTGTGGGTAGTAAAGAAATACATATACCTATATAAAAGGATCTCTCAAGACGTCCACATTAAGATGGACATAAAGATTGCTCTTTGGTACCAGTACAGCTTTAATAATAATAATCGATTTAGGTGTATTTAGTAAATTATCAAATGTTCTCTCTCTCTAATAGGTTGATTTGAGAAATATTTGCCTGCTACTTCCAGTAGATCCAGTGACCATGTAGGAGAATCCTCAAAACTCTAGTCATATTTTTATACATTTATATATTTAACATGTTAATTTATTCCCCTTTCCGACATTTTTTTAAACAAATCTAATTATGATAGATACGAAGCAAAACTAAACATATTTATTGATATTACTAAAAATACTTAGTAATGATAATTAATAATTTAAAATAAACGAAAAAAGACCATTGATTAAAAAAAAAACAGTCAGAAGAAAACTTAATTATGATCGTTAATTAGGTCGCTGATTTTTGTACAAAGTTATTTACAAATAACTCATTTCCTACTGAAATGAAATGAATTACTTCATCGGTTTATTTAAAAATTGCACTAAGTATAATTTCTTTAGCCAGAAGGAAAAATAGGAGTTGCCTCTCGCCATTTGTATTTTTTTTTTGTCTCTTCTGATATACTGCTAGTGTATCTGATTTCATTAGCCACTGTATTTTGCCATTTTTTTAAGTGTGTTGTAGGATTGGAAAGAAATTTAGCTGTTATTTCTTGCAGGTCAAGTGACCGAATTATAGAGGTTTCCTCATTGGCTGATTGAGTGTGTGTGTGTATATATATATATATATATATACACACACGTATGTAAATATATATGTATGTATCTACACACACACACATATATATATATATGGACAGAAAGAAAGAGAGAGATAGATAGATACAAACATACATATCTATCTATCTACCTTCCTACCAGCATACGTTTACAAGAGGGAAGATTCTCAGGGACGCCCACAGCATGAAATGTACACACACACATACACATGAGAGAGAGAGGGGGGAAAGAGAGAGAATGAACGTTTCATTGTCACCTATTTCTCATGTTTATATATAAAAAGAAAAATACTAATACACTCACACACACATACATAGGATTTAAAAACGATTAGTTTTTGTAAACGAGTTCTGTCTCATGCTCATACGTCGTGAATAATTTAATTAAAAATAAACAGTCAGCGTGGGAATTGTCCACCACTTACTTCGTAGAAAGAAATTCGGCGATCTTTCGTCTCTAGTAGACCTTTCCGTCGATTTCCGTAAATTTTTTTTATTTTTTTACATATGGGCTTGCGGGAAGTTTTGAAGTAATATACATACATATACACATACACCGAGTAAAAAATTTCAGTTATCTCTTTCTTTCACACATTACTCTGTCTCTTCACACACACTAACAGAAGCACTTCACTTACACAACATACTGTCTGTCTCCCACACCCCATCAAACACACACACACACATATACATCAATGCCCCCATGCACGGTAACTTCAAAAGAACTTCCCTCGTCATACAATCGCTTTCTCTTTGTCTCTTTCGCTCTCATTACTTCAAAAGTTCCCGCAAGCCCATATGTAAAAAAAAAATTTTTTTTACGGAAATCGACGGAAAGGTCTACTTGAGACAGACGAAAGATTGCCAGAAATTCATCCATTAAAACAAACATCCACAGCCGTATGTTCTAGTTAGTCTTTATTAGATATTATATATTTCCTTTCACGAATTTTCTATATAATCAAGCAGTGCCAATTAGTGTTTAATATCTCTCGTTCCAGATAAAAGATTTAATTTTTCTTGAAATTTATTTTTCGAGCAGATGAGAAATGAATACTTCCCTTCATGTTTAACCCTAGGTCAACCTGCATTGAGTCGACACGTGATAAATGGTTTTTCTAATCCGTCGATCTTTTCAGCAATAATCTTTTGTCTTTTAAGTCTTTCATTATTTATTCGATTGTAACTAAGCTGGAGCATCACCCTGAAGGGTGTAGTCGATTTATGCAACTACATCCTTCAGCTTGTTAATCATTCTATTGATTACTTTTACCGAACCTTTATGCTAGTGAGACGTAAATTAACCAACACCGATTGTCAAGCAGTGTAGGCTATACACACACACACACATGTATACACATATATACACATACATATATATGTATATATATATTAAATTAGAGATAAAACCACTATTAGGCAAATCAAACAATGAAAAACATAAGCCAATACATAAAATTAATTAATTTATATTATTTTAAATATATACCAAAAGTATTAAAAGTTTAATAAAAGATACTTTTGGTATATATTTAAAATAATATAAATTATTTAATTTTATGTATTGGCTTATGTTTTTCATTGTTTGATTTGCCTAATAGTGGTTTTATCTCTAATTTAATATAATATAATATTTTACTATAAAATTGGATTTAATCCTAAATCTGATTTTTCCCTGTAAGTTTGGATTTATTCCCTAATATTTTATATATATATATATATATATATACATATATACATATGTTTCTGTATTCACGATGGGCTTCACACAGTTTCCAGCAACTAAATTCACTCACAAGGCACTGATCGACCGGAACTCAAACAGAAGACACTTTCACAAAGTGCCGCGCGAGGAGACTGAGCTATATACAACGTCTGCAAAGAGATCTTCGTAACCCCGCTAAAATACTATCCTTTCTTTTTTTTAAGACTGTAAATTATGATTTGAGGGAGATATGATCACTTTATCTAGCAAGTTAAGCGACCCGGTAGTGAGTTTTTCGTTGGCTTGTCTCCCAACTGATAATGAGTCAGTCTGAACGTTGCCGTATATAAATTAAGACGAACTGAACAATTAAATACTGCATGTCCATTCCAAGTGCTATCGCGGTTAAGATCCGCAATTGTTTGCTCTACACTCTCCTTGTGATGTACATTTTTAGTTAGATGGGCAAGGGACACCAAATAGAAAATTTCCTAGTCACATACGTGACAGTATTTGTACACAAAACCCCTTATATTGTGCAAATTTTGTTTTCCTATGATAAAAGTATGTACTTAATTTGTGCTTCTTTTTTTTTTTTTTGCTAGTACAAGGAAACTAACGTTAGGTATGCACTTAACACAGATACAAGTAACAATATTTTGTGCGCACTTGACGCACATAGTAACTAACACATTGTGCGTACGTTGTTTATCTACAAGTATGTTAACTTAGCCATAACGATTAATTAATTAATTAATTAATTTTTTTATTGATTTATTGATAACTTCCTTTATTTCTTCACTTTTATTTTTATCAATAATTATTGGTGCCTACTTTCTAACTGTAGCAAAACCGGTTTATTGATTTTTCTGACGATTTGATTATGCTCTCTTTACCCTTTTGTTTCAGTAATTTGACTGTGGCCATGTTGGAGCACCACCCCCTTAGTCGAGCAAATCGACCCCGGGACTTATTCTTTGTAATCCTAGTACTTATTCTATCAGTCTCTTTTGCCGAACTGCTAAGTTACGGGGACGTAAACACACCAGCATCGGTTGTCAAGCGATGTTGGGAGTGGGGGGCAAACACATACGCACAAACATATATACACACACACACACAGACATATATATATATATATATATATATATACACACACACATACGACGGGCTTCTTTCAGTTTCCGTCTACCAAATCCATTCACAAGGCTTTTGTTGGCCCGAGGCTATAGAAGACACTTCCCAAGGTGCCATGCAGTAGAACTGAGCCCGGAACCATGTGGTTCGTAAGCAAGCTACTTACCACACAGCCACTCAATGATTTTCGAAGAATTTTTTTTTTTTCACAGTAGGTGTATGCGTAGTTGGGTGGCAAGAAGTTTGCTTCTCAACCACATAGTTGCCGGTTCTGTTGCACTTCATGGTACTCCAAATAAGTGTCTTCTACTATAGCCCTGGGCCGACCAAAGCCTTGCAAATGGCTTTAGTCAACTAAAACTGAAAAAAGAAAAGAAAAACAGGAAAAAAAACCTGTTGTATATATCAATATGTGTCTTTGTATTTGTGTTTGTCCTCCAACCACCGCTGGTTACGGTTCGGTAAAAAAAAATCGATAAGTACGAAGTTTAAAAAAAGAAGCAAGTACATAGGTCAATTTGTTCAACTAAAAGCTCATCAGAATGATGCTCCAGCATGGCCGCAGTGCAAGAATTGAAACAAATAAAATGTAATCTAATAAAGGATCTTCGTTCGTGGTGTCGTTGTGACCACCTTTCCACTCTTAATCTGTCCCAATAATTTTTCGTCCTCGCTAAATTTATTGTTATCCCATTTTTCTCCTCCTACACTCTAATTAGCAAACCATTAGGAATCCTCTGTGAAGGCGCATGGTTCAGTGGTTAGAACGTCAGGCTCGTAATCCTGGACTGGGCTGTGTGTTGTACTCTTAAGCAAGACACTTTATTTCATGTTGCTCCAGTTCACTCAGCTGTAGAAATGTGTTGTGACGTCACTGGTGCCAAGCTGTATCAGCCTTTGCCTTTCCCTTGGATAACATTGGTGGCGTGGAGAGGGGAGACTGGTATGCATGGCTGACTGCTGGTCTTCCATAAAACAACCTTGCCCAGACTTTGCCTCAGAGAGGAACTCTCTAGTTGCAATTCAATGATCATTAATGACCGAAAGGGGTCTTTACCCTTTCCCTATATACATACATTGACATGGAGAGGAGAGGCTGGTATGCATGGCTGACTGCTGGTCTTCCATAAACAACCTTGCCTGGACTTGTGTTTCAGAGGGGAACTTTCTAGGTGCAATCTCATGGTCATTCATCACTGAAGGGGGTCTTTACTTCTTCTAAGTGTCTTCTATGCCAGGATTGATGAACCTTTATATTGCCATGGGTGTATTGATTATGTATATGAATATTTTGGGGTACATTTTTACTGAGAAAAATAATGAATCTTTAATTTTACAAATTGATAGGTATTCAACTTATATTACTGATATGGTTTGAACTTTTAAGAGCCCCAAGGCAGCACTAGATTAACCATTATGCAAAATAAGCATGTGCTTAGGGCATCAAGGGAAGGGTGGGGGTCACCACAGAAATGGTAAATGGTTTATGGCACAAAAGAAATCACTTCAAACTTAGTAAAGTAATATTTGAAGTGGTTTACATTATTGGAAATATATTGTCAAAGTGTTCATGCTGTTATAGTGAGGATCTGATGAAAGACTTTGTAATAAAAAAAAGTAGGAGAAAACTTTTGAAATATGGATGTACACAAAAATAAACAATTGTTTTCCCTCTTACTGTTTTGTTTCATTTTGAAAAATAAAAACTTATTTTATGATTTATTATTATTTATATCTTGAATTACATATGTATGGGAGCACCAAAATCTTTTAAATGATTAGGGCCTCTGTAGATCTTAATCTAGCCCTGCCACATGGCATAGGTTTTTGGAGACTTCATCAAATTTAACCCTTTAGTGTTCAAACTGGCCTTATCAGGCCCAAATATTCTATCTGTTTTAGGTTCAGATTGACCAGATCAGGCCTTTTACATCTTCCATACAATATAATTCTAAAAATATACAACCACATCATAGAGATCACAAAGCTACAAAGTAATGTATAACAGATTCAAAACAACATGAATAAATAAGCATTCCATTAACAAGATAACCCGAATGCTGAAGAGTTAAATGAGTCAGGGCATTCTTCACTCCTTAGTTTTATTTAGAAATAGCAGCCAAATCTCTCCTCAATTTACATTTTACTGTCCTAAACAAAGTAAGATACATTGGTCAGCATAGTCCCTGATATACAAAATGACAGGCTGGTCCTGATTAAAAATCTGGAGCAGGAATATTTGACAAGAGTCCCAAACACCAACTCATTGCCTAAGAATTAAATTTGAATCACTACACTCGTATGTAAAACATAACTAATAAAGACACAAGCAGAATTCTGTCAATGATTGATGATGTCAGCCAATGACTAATTCCTTCATAGTCTGATAAACACATTAAGAACTTGCTATTGTTGTGGGGTTTTTTTTTCTTTCTTTTAACCAGAGGCTAGTTGACCAGCAAAAAATACAATGAACCCAGCCAGAGCCAGATTAAAACCCATAGAGGCCCGAAGCACTTAAAAGGTTTTGGTGCCCTCAAGAACATGTAAATGGTTCAAAATGTAAATGATAATAAACAATAAAATAAATTTTTATTTTTCAAAATGAAACAAAATTCAGAGTATGATGGAAAATAATGTTTATTTTTGTATGCTTCCATTTTAATTATCTCTCAACATCAGCTACAGATCATGATGATGACAACAACAGCAGTAGCTGCTACATTCTACACCACTGATGGCTACTGTCCTTGTTCAGACACAGAATCTCGTACATATTGTTGAAATGATTCATTTGACTTAGATATTTTCTTTTCTGTCATTCATCACAACAGGAACTTCTAGAAAATATTTTTATTGCTCAACAACTTTGACATTAAATTTACATGACCAGGGATGCCTTAGATGGCAGCAGGGTAGGTGACCATGTCACATAAGTTAGAGAATTTAAATAAGTATTAGTCTAAAATGTCTTTTGCTTTCTTTTATTTTTACGCATAGGAGAAGCATCAGTTGATAGGCTTAAATACAGGCAACCCGTTCAGCATAGTTGTAACACTGGAAAATTGACTGAGAGACTCTATCACTTCCACCACTACCACCATTACAACCACCATCATTGTCATCGTCATCATCATCATCATCGTTTAATCTTTTAGCATTTAAACTGGCTGTATCCAACCATAATATTCTATTTCTTTTATGTTCGAACCGGCCAAATACAGTTTCTTACACCTATCCTGCAATGTCATCTTAAAAGTAAACAATAGGTGCAGGAGTGGCTGTGTAGTAAGTAGCTTGCTTACCAACCACATGATTCTGGATTCATACCCACTGCATGGCACCTTGGCCAAGTGTCTTCTACTATAGCCTCAGGCCGACCAAAGCATTGTGAGTGGATTTGATAGATGGAAACTGAAAGAAGCCCATTGTATATATGTGTCTGTGTTTGTCCCCCAACATCGCTTGACAACTGCTGGTGGTGTGTTTACATCCCCGTAACTTAGTGGTTTGGCAAAAGAGACCGATAGAATAAGTCCTAGGCTTACAAAGAATAAAGGTGGTGCTCCAACATGGCTGTAGTCAAATGACTGAAACAAGTAAAAGATACATTTTGTCTTCACTGATATTGAAAGGAACGAACCATGAGAGGAAAAATAAACAACAACCCGAGAAGAACCAGATTAGTTCAGTATGTTTAATAATAGTTTGTAGTGAGATCTAAAATCGAAACGTCAGATGTTTGGTTATCAGTTAAAACCACATTGAGGTCAAGCAATGTGCCCTGATTACAGACCAGTCAGCTTGTAGAAATACCATGCCATATAGAACTTAATTGAAATGTTCTATGACCTTTTCCTTTGCTTAGTTATTAGTCATAGTTATTAGAGCAAGATTCCACCAAGAACAATCACAGACATTGAGATAAATGCCAGAGAACATACATCCTCACCTTTCCCCACATTCTAGCAAAGAGCATGACCCAGTATAGCAGAAACAATGTTAAGTTTTCCTTGGCTGAATCCAGCTAGAAATGAATGGAATTTTTCATCATAATTTGAAACTAATATTTCCCAGTCTCTTGAGTCTTACTACTCGTTGCTATGGATATTATTCATAGATAAGGTAAAACATAAAAATCCTTCCCTCGTCATACATACACATAGGGCTGGTTTCCTGGTTCCTTTAGCGTATATATTCCCCGTTGAACAGGATCCTGGTCTGTCTCAGAATTACTTGTTTTTGTCGGATGAATGGACATTTTGGTTGGAGAATTGTTCTCTGTGAACGAAAAGGTCAGTGTCCTTAAGGTCGCTCGGCTAGGAAGATTCCAAGCGAACCCAACCGCAGATACTAGACCACGCCCAATAAGGGTAATCTTTTCTTCTGATCGGGAGGCTTCAGTCTTTCTGAACAGAGCTCAGACGCATGCCTGGGAGGACCCCAATATGGGTTTTCGCGAGGAATACTCACTAAGAGAGAGAATTCACCGGAGAAACCTGATATCCGAACTAAAGATGAGGAAACAAATGGGAGAGAAGGGTTTACGAATCCAAGATGGACAGATAATCAAGTCCTACCTCTGGTCCCATGCTGTAGTGCTGACAGGGAAAGTGATGTGAGGGCAAATCGAAGTGAAGTTGATACCCCCGTCAACGATGCTATATCTGATACCCCTTATTCTGCTTGTTCCCCAACTCCCGCCCCTCAGACTTCACAGCTCAGCATAGTCTACACCAACTCGTGCTCCTTATTCCCAAAGTTCAGTGAACTATTTACACTGGCCATACGTGACTCCCCTGATGTGATAGCTATCACCGAGACTTGGCTAACTCCAGCAGTAAAGGACTCAGAAATCCATCTGCAGGGCTACGTCCTTTTCAGATGTGACAGAGGAAAAAGGCGAGGTGGAGGTGTTGCTGTGTATGTTAAGTCTGAGCACAAACCGTCCAGCGGTATTCTACCCACTAATGCTCAGCCTACAACAAAATTCGATGCCGTCTATTGCAAGCTGAGCCTATCTGAGTTTTGCCTGCCCGTGTTGGCTGTCTACAGGCCGCCTCTAGCCGACCCCCAGGACGATGCTCATCTACTCGAAGCGATAAGATTTGTTTCAGCTTCGCATGACTGCTTGGTACTAGGCAACTTCAACGCTCCCACGATCGATTGGCCCGCATCAATTTGTACAACATCTTCCCGGTTCGGCCAGGCCCTTCTTGACGTGGCTGAAGATTGTTTTCTATCGCAACATGTTGAATATCCGACAAGGCATCGGTCTGGGCAGCAGCCATCTATGCTAGATCTGGTATTCTCCCGCTATCCAAGATCAGTGTCAGATGTATCTGTGTGCACCCCTCTTGCCAAGAGTGATCATGCGGTCCTGAAGTTCGTCATGCACACAACTTTTTCTGCGCCCACGACTACTTCGCTGCCACGTAGAGTCTTCTCTGCAATTAATCTTGAAATTCTAACCGAGGCTTCCGCGCTTCTGGACTGGCGATCCCTGATGACATTGTCCTCAGTTGACGAACTATGGTCATCCCTCAAAGCATATGTAATCTGTTTGACAGACCAGGCAGTTTCCGTTGGGCTTCCCAAGAGGAAGAAACACAAGCCCTGGGTGACGAAGAGGGTTAAACGAGAACGTCGACTCAGAGATATTGCTTGGGCTGAATTCAAAAATCTGGATTCGACTGCAGCTTTTGAGGTGTACAAAACACAACGAGACCGAGCCGTGAAAATCGAAAAGAAAGAACGCTTCAGTTATGAATACAAAATCGCAGCAAATGCCAGTAGCAATCCAAAAACCTTCTTTGCCCATGTCCAGTGGAATTTCCGCTTGAACAACCAGATTGCAACGTTGGTAGACTCAACAGGCATATCGATTGAGGACCCTTATCAACAGAGTCAATTATTTGCCGAGGCTTTTTCAACTATTTTCAAACAAGATGATGGTCGTGAACCCCCTCCATTTGATAGATCGGTACCTCCAATGCTTCGATTGGTCATCACGCGGGACGAAGTCAAACGTGTTATTCAAGGCCTCAATGTCAACAAGGGTCACGGCCCTGACGGCATACACCCACGGGTTATCAAAGCGTTGGCTCCGGTCATCTGCGAGCCCTTAACGCGACTATTCAATATGTCATTGGCGACGGGTGTTATACCTGCAGACTGGAGAACAGCGATAATCTGCCCAATTTTCAAGAAAGGGAGCCGCGAAGACCCGCTTAACTACCGACCGGTTTCCCTTACATCAATAATCAGCAAGATGTTCGAAACCATCCTTAAGAAAAGTATGATGCTCCACCTCCTAAACACAGCCTCTATCTCCGATTCCCAACACGGCTTCGTGCCGAAGAGATCATGCTTGACCAACTTACTAGTAATGGAAGAATTGGTGACGCGTATCCTCAATATAGTGATGCTGTTGACATCGTTTTACTGGACTTTGCCAAAGCTTTTGACTCAGTAAACCACCGCCTACTACTTGTCAAGCTTCAAGCATATAGTTTCCATCCGGATATTGTACGATGGGTTGGTGCCTTCCTCTCAGATCGCTCCTTCCAAGTCCAAGTTAATGGTTCGCAGTCCGACGTCTCCAGTGCGAGCAGTGGCGTGCCTCAAGGTTCAGTGCTTGGACCCTTGTTGTTCTTAGTCTTCATAAATGACTTGCCCGACGACCTCACGCAACACACCCTTCTATTTGCCGACGATATCAAACTGGTCGCTCCTCGCGGTAATATAGAGGATCTTCGTCGATGCCTCCACCAAATTTGGAAGTGGTCTAACGATTGGGACCTGTGTCTGAACGTGTCAAAGTGCTGTCATCTGCCTGTCGGCTCTACTCCTGCAACTCAACTTGATTTCGAGCCGGGTCGTCTGCTGCTGGAGAGGACCGATCAGGTAAAGGACCTAGGTATCGTGGTGGATTCCTCCTTTTCGCCTTCGGCCCAGTGCGTCCATGCTGCCAACAAAGCACGCGGAATTCTGTTCTTGATTCGACAGTCATTCGGAATGCTCACAGCAGCCATATTCCTACCACTCTATGTCACGCTGGTGAGACCCATATTGGAGTATGGGATTCAAGCCTCTTCTCCTTATCTCCTCAAAGACATACAGCATCTCGAAAGAGTCCAGAAGCTGGCTACCCGCATGGTTCATGGTCTCAAAAATTTGTCCTACGAAGAAAGGCTGAGGACGCTCGACCTTTATTCTCTTGAAAAACGCCGCCGCCGTAGTGATCTCATTCTCGCCCACAACATCATAAGCGGAAAGTGTAACCTCTCGAAAGAGCTGTTCTTCACTCCTGCTCCAGAGCGTCGGCTGCGGGGTCATTCCGAAAAGCTCTACCTGCGACGATTTCATCTCAATCGAAGGAGGAGCTTTCTCCGTCCGGGTTGCAGATCCGTGGAACAAGCTGCCAGACGAGATGGTAAAGATGCTGACGACCGCTTTGTTCAAAGCCTCCCTGGACCTCAAGTGGCCTGAACTCTTTACATGAACACCACCCTGTACTTAACTCCATGTCCCCCTACATGGCCTTGCTATTTGCTTTTGAGCCAAATTAACTAACTAACTAACTAACTAGTGTAGTGTGAAATGAAATGTTTAGCTCAAGAACACAATGTGTCACCCGGTCCAGGATTTGAAACCACAATCTTACAATCATGAGTCCAACACTCAAACTACTAAGTCATGCACCTCCACAACATTTGGTGGTGCCCCAGCATGGCCACAGCCTTCGGGCTAAAACATCTTTAAGGATTTAACATTAGTTATGCTGAAGCTTGATTCCAATCTCCTACATCTCTGCCAGCAGTCATTAGAAATTTGTATGAAATTATTTATGTTTGTATCTGTTGTTCATGGGAATATACGCAGATAAGCAGCAACTAAAAACAACATAAGAGGCATGTAAAAAGCATCCAGTCCACACTGTGAAGTGATTGGCATTTGGAAGGGCATCCAGCTATAAAAAACTGACTTTGTCTGTGCTGGTGCCACGTAAAATGCACTCGGTCCTTTCTACAGTATGGATGATGCAATAAAAACCGTGCTGAAACAGACAGTAGCCTGGTGCAGTCTTCTACTTAGCCAGCTCCTGTCAAACTGTCCAATCCATGCCAGAATGGAAGGTGGATGTTAAACGATAATGATGATGATGAGATGATAGTTAATTTGTGATATTGATGACAGCATACCATATGAGCACTACAGGTTATTAAGGAATTGAAGAAGAGGTTATTAATGAGCCCATCAGGGATGGTTGTTAAGATGTAGAAAGCATAAGGTTGTACAAGCATAATAGTTATTGATCTAGTTGATGTGACATTACAAGGTGCTACCTTCCACCTCCACCCCCAATCAATCAGTGCTGGATTAGTTATTAAGCAAAATAAGCACGTGCTTAGGGCATCAAGGAGAAGGGGAAGGCCACTACAGAAATGGCAAATGGTTTATGCTACAAAAGAAATTACATTAAACTTACCAAAATAATATTTAGGGTGCATTATGTCTACTAAATATAGAACCAGATGTGTTATGTAAGATTAATATAAAGAATTTAATCAAATACTTTGTAATTAAAAAGTAGGAGAAGAGTTTTTCAAATATAAATAAAGTGAAAGTATACAAAAATAAACATTATTTTCCATCTTGCTGTTAGTTTTGTTTCATTTTGAAAAATTTATTTTATGGCTTTTTATTGTTTATATTTGAATTACAAAATCTTATAAGTGCCTCAGGCCCCTATAGGTCTTAATCTAGTATTGCCCACAATTATGTAGTAAGGTTACTGTCAACTACAATAAAACTAAAGATGTAGTGGATGGAGGCAATTTGCAGGAGTCTCAAACTAATGGACAAAGTATTGATAGAATCTGAGAAAGCTAGTTCAGGATGTGACAATCTTGGATAATATGTTCTTTTGGATTTGTTGTAGAAGCACAGAAATCATATTTGTCATGAAACAACCTGTGAGAGACGTTCTTATTTTTATACAAACAACGTTATTTGCTGATGTTGATTAAGTCCCTTGCTTTATAGTCTGACGTAGATGAGTGTCTTGTGACAGCCGTTGAAGCCAAGCACAAAAGATCTATTTGTAGTGTTAGCAGCTCTATGTGAGCTGGTAGTCAATCTTTGGTCCTTTGTTAATGAATTTCTGTTAAAATACACTGCTTTTGTTTCAATTTATTTTGGTAATAATGAAGAATTACAAAAACAACTTTATTTATGAAGGGTTTTAATATAGTTCACTTTAAAATAGAAATTTCATATCATACACCCATGGGCAGTCTTGGGTGGTTTTCTATCAAAAAGTTTAGAATGTCTTCAAAGCTTTCAATTCACTTTCATTGATTTAGAATAAGGAATAAATTTAATTTCTTTCACAAATTAATTTTTTCTCTTTTTACTCCAATTTATAATTCTTAAGTGTACATTTTTGTAACACAAGAATTTTTGATCAATGTCTTGTCTTAATGAGCTGCTACTCCACCATTCTGTTCTGTCGCTTTGCACTTTACACAAATAAAGAGCAATGTTTTATGTGATGCATAAACATCACAAAGTCTTTTTTATTTTTTTTTATCTCTTCTGTAAATCTAAGACTATATGCAGTCATTTCTGATTAATTGCCTAGCCTTGATCATTAAAACTGTATGAAATTTTTTTTTTTGCTCACTCATTATTTTTTCAATGTTATCTGTTTTTCCATTCTGGCAATTAATCTCTATGAGGTTGCTTGATCTTCTAGAAATAGCAGCCAAATAAATATTCCTTAAATAACTACCGACTGTTTTTTTTTTTTTTTTTTAAGAACACATTAGATAATGTGAACTAGATATAATATATCTGAACAAAAATAAAAAATGAAAATCAAAAGTAAAATAAATGCAAAATAGATGGTGGAATGAGTAATTGTTCAGTTTAGTTATATAAAAAAGGTAAATAAAAATTAAGGGGGAGATAAGTAGTAAAAGAAGCAAAGAGACATTAGGTGTTATAGAGAGAGAGTCTCAAGAAAGTGTTTTTTGGTTAAAGTACCTGACCGCATAGAAGAAACTTTAACTGAGCTGATACAAAGGTGGATTTTGCCTGGGTCTCACATTGTCAATGATGGGTGGCGAGCATATAATAACATCTGTATCCTCAATGGAGGCGCCTACACACGTGAGCTGATTATACACCAACAACCCGTGGAAGAGGTAGACCCAGGAAGACCTGGGATGAAGTGGTGAAGCACGACTTTCGAACTTTGGGCCTCACCAAGGAAATGACTAGTGACCGAAACTTTTGGAAATATGCTGTGCATGAGAAGACCCGGCAAGCCAAATGAGACCATAATCTCGTGGCCTATGCCAGGGGCGTTACCAGCCCACTTATGCGTACCTTTCCTTCTTTGGACACTAAAACTCTGCTTGTGAAGACCTGTTGAGGCAAGTGAAATCAAAATCAAATTCGATGACTGGCGTCCGTGCTAATGGGGTGCAAAGAGCACCATACGAGTGTGATCATTGACAGAGCGGCTAACCGGCTTCCGTGCCAGTGGCACTTAAAAGGCACCATCCGAGTGTGATTGTTACCAGCGTCGCACTACTGGCATTCGAACCCCGTGCTAGTAGGGTATTAAGAGCACCATCCGAGCGTGATCGTTGCCAGAGCGGCAATCTGGCCTCCGTGCCGGTGGCACGTAAACAACACCATTCGAGCGGGATTGTTACCATCATTGCCTTACTGGCACCCGCGCCGGTGGCATGTGTAAAAGATTCAAGCGAGGTCGTTGCTGGTACCGCCTGACTGGCCGCGTGCCAGTGGCACATAAAAGCACCCACTACACTCTCGGAGTGGTTGGCGTTAGGAAGGGCATCCAGCTATAGAAACTCTGCCAGATCAAGATTGAAGCCTGGTGCAGCCATCTGGTTCATACGTCCAACCCATGCTAGCATGGAAAGCGGACGTTAAACGATGATGATGATGATGATGAACATTTTATTGAACCTCAAAATGTGGAAAATATGAGGATGCGGGTGAAACGGAAGTTGAGATGACAATTTAGGACATCGGATGAATTGTTTGTTTCATATCTGCATGAGTTTCTCCCGCATAATTCCACTGAAAAAAAGAAGACATTTGTTCACTTTCTGGCAGCAGTCGCCAGTCTTATGCTGTATAAAAAGTAAGCTGCTTCTTTTACTACTTATCTCCCCTTAATCTTTATATATAAAAGCGAAGTTGTGTGTCTGTCCCCTACGATTTAGATTCCTAACTACTCCCACATTTTGCGGTGCAGTTTAACCAAAACCGGGTATCTTATAGTCGTGATTCATATCGAGCCCTTCTGGGTATTAGCGCGCGTCTACGATGAGTCTACGATTAAAAAAAAAATTTACCATAATTTTTTCCCATTTTTTAATGGATTTTTTTGCTATTATATAAGAGAAGTATCTCTCTAAAAATGTATTATTAAATCTCAGAACGTAAAAAGCTACAGTAACACCCCCACCTTTGTGGTTAACCATATTGAGATGGCTATTATACTTTACATCTCTAAAAATGCTTATATAGTTATTTCCCTTACAAACCCGAGCAACGCCGGGGCATACTGCTAGTTTTATATATAACTAAACTGAACAATTACCTGTGGAATGCCTCTTCTTCATAGGTCTGCTTGATCAGAGCTGGCTTAACCCTTTAGCATTCAAACTAGTCATATTCAGCTCAGATATTCTACTTGTTTTAAACCAACCAGATTCTACCTTTCACACCTGCACTACAATGTCATTCTAAAAATAAACAATCAAATCATCAAAATCTCAAATCTATGAGATAATGCATGATTAATTTAATTTAAAACATTGAGAACTATTTACATTTGACAGTGAATGATAAGGGATTATACATATAAATATATCCCTTCAGCATTTAAACCAGTCATATCCAGTCCAAATATTCTTGTTCAAACCAACCAGAACCAGTCTATCACACCTACCCTACAATCTACATCATACTAAAACTCAAAGTTTGTCTGTTTGCCTGCTATTTGATAAATATTACAAATAAAATAGTCATTCCCCACTTTAAGAAAAAAAACATCATGTTGAAAATATCAACACTTCAAAGAGTTGTGTCAGCTACCACCATCCATCCTTTTTTCTTACTTTCTATTTTTCTCCCTTAATCATTTTTACAATTTTTGGAGTGCTGTGGACTTGAAAGATAGAAATTCTTCTTATATTATTATTCTTTTATTCTTTTACTTGTTTCAGTCATTTGGCTGCGGCCATGCTGGAGCACCGCCTTTAATCGAGCAACTCGACCCCGGGACTTATTCTTTTGTAAGCCCAGTACTTATTCTATCGGTCTCTTTTGCCGAACCGCTAAGTAACGGGGACATAAACACACCAGCATCGGTTGTCAAGCAATGCTGGGGGGGACAAACACAGACACACAAACACACACACGCATATATATATATACATATATACGACAGGCTTCTTTCAGTTTCCGTCTACCAAATCCACTCACAAGGCTTTGGTCGGCCCGAGGCTATAGTAAAAGACACACACCCAAGGTGCCACGCAGTGGGACTGAACCCGGAACCATGTTGTTGGTAAACAAGCTACCTACCACACAGCCACTCCTGTGCCTATGAGTTATTTTTGAATCACTAGTACCTGATTTTATTTTATTTTTTCTTAAATGGTAAAATTACTATTTTATTTTAAAAATAAAATATTAATCTTTATCATTTTAATCAAAAGGCAGAAAAACAGACAGAGAGATTATCTCTATAGTCGAAGATCAGTTGCAATGGGAAGAGTTGAATCTCATAAGAATGGGAAAACAAACAGCAACAAATGGGTTGTACCTTATAATGAAACTCTTTTAAGAACATTCAAATGCTACTGCAATGTTGAAATTGTTGCCTCAGGGAGGTCAGTTAAGTATGTCATCAAGTACACACTGAAAGGCTACTGTTCAAATAATTAAAAGAATAAAAGAATGAAAGAATCCTGACATTTTCCAACATGCAGCAATCTTAGAACCACTTTATCTGGTGTGTCCCATTTTAAGTCAGTATTTGTGAGATATTTGGTCACTATTTCTAGTGGTGTGAATTACCACATAAATACACCCATGGCTTTGTTACATATGGAATATTCAATAAAACAAGTTTAAGATGGTTTTATTTTTGCTTAAAGTATATCTTGTGTACAGTATATTTTGTATATGTGCATGTGTGGGTGTGTGATAAGAAGTTTACTTCCCAGCCACATGGTTCTGGCTTTAGTCCCACTGCCTGGCACCTTGGACAAGTATCTTCTACTATAGTCCTCAGCCAACCTAAGTCTTGTGAATGGATTTACTAGCTGGAAATTGAAAGAAGCCTGTTATGTATGTGTATGTGTGTGCTTGTTTTTTTTTTTGTTTCTCTCCCTACCACTATTTAGCAACCAGTGTTGGTTTGTTTACATCCCTCTGACTTGGTAGTTTAGCAAAAAAGAGACCAATGGAATAAGTACCAGACATAAGATACGGCATGGCCACAATCTAATGAGTGAAATAAAAGAACTAATCAATCAGTTTTATTGGCTTTGATGCTAAATGGGCCAGCACTTTGAAAATTTATGCAATTAACCAAATTACTCAACAATTGTGTATGCAAAGAATCAGAATAAGATGTGTAATGTAGGGTATCCTTTTACTTAAATCTATAAATTGGTATGACAAATCATTGATTCAAACACAGTAACAGACACCATATTAAACAGAATCAGTTTTACCCTTTTCCCCCAAAATAGGAATAAATTCTAATGAAGGCAATAGCTAAAATACAAGCTAAAATAGTTGATGTAATTACAAAAAAATAATAATAAATGAATAAATAATAATAATAATAATAATAATATAGAATGAGAAAATTGACAGGACCCAATGCAATTGGTTATAACTACTCCTGATCAAAAGATACCAACATACAATCGGTTTGAGAAATGTGACGACGACGACAATGATGATGATGATGATGATGATGGTAATAGTAATAATAATAATAATAATAATAATAAGTTCTTGGTATAAAAGATGGGTACAATAAATATTCTGCTCAATGTCACAGATTTACTTGTCAGTTGTTTGACCGTAACCAGTTGACCGTGTCCCTTAGTGGCTGATGATATGTGCATCTCTGATCATCATGAGCAGAAGTAGTAGGGGAGCATCATAGCCATGTGTTGAAAGGAATTTTTGGAGGTTTGGATAATTCACCTTTGGAAACATGGGTGGTTCGTTCAACATCCTTAATCTTTATTCAGGGACCTTTTGAGCGGGATGATCTACTCGACCAGAAGAAAATTCTAACTAGGCCCCACCTGCAAGACCATGCGCTGTTTATCTTGATATGAGATCACCATGTCGCGCACATTTGGTTGTGATGCATGTGCCTGGTGTACCCTTATCAGATGGGTATACAGGGCTTCTGCTCTCTCACTCAATGATGATGACGATGATGACGATGACGACGACGACGACGACGATGATGACGATGGTGATGATGCTGATGATGATGATGAATTAATTCATTAAAATTACATTGCAATAACGAAAAGAAAGCATTGTCTCCCTGATTAATGTTAATGAAATGTGTTCATGACGCAGGGGAGACAACCTTGTAATTTCAGTGATTTAAAATTACGATTATGCATGAGAGGTAAACATTAACTTGATAATAATAATAATGATCTAAGTTGATCTTTGACAAGCTGAGTAACGACTTCGGATATGTTTTTGGTTTTATTGAACATATTCAGTGAAGCATTGTCTTTTCTAGCAACGAAGTGAAGGTCATCTCTTATTATTAAAGTGTTCCCAATATAATAGTTTAGCAACTGATCTAGACTAAAATATTTTCTGTATCTGAAAATGAAAAACAACTTGGGATCTTTTCTGTTTGAACGGCAGTTTTTTCTAGCGGTGTCATATGAAATTGTCACCCATAATTATGACCCTAGTATCGATCTATTGCATTTCAATCTGTTTTAGGGTTAGGGTTAGAGGTGGAGGGAAGGGTATCTTTTTTTCTTCACAAATGTAAACAAACCCAGTCTGTTACTTAAACGAGGGACGTATTCATACGGCACAGAATGTTTTTTTTTACCCCAATGGACGTCATTGATTGGTTGAAATTGCAGAAATTGAAAAAAACAACAACAAATATCTTACACACTATAGAATTTTCTCAATAAAGCCTAGAGAAAAAGATGTTTTATAAACACATTCTACCGGTATACGAAGTTTAAAATTTTTTAGTTACCTAGAAATTATGTTAAAAACTGCCGTTCAACCCGAAAAGATCCAGCAACTTTTGACTGGAAATCAAATACCATTACAGACAAAAATATATATAGAAAATATTTCTTTTGTGTATTTGGTTTGCAAATTTCATGATGTGAAGTTTCATATTGAAACAGATTTTATTTGTATCTCAGGAGGGTTCTTTCTTCTCTTCTTTAGCACTCCGTCGGTTACGACGATGAGGGTTCCGGTTGATCTGAATCAACGGAACAGCCTGCTCATGAAATTAAGGTGTAAGTGGCTGAGCACTCCACAGACACGTGCACCCTTAACGTAGTTCTCGGGGATATTCAGCGTGACACAGAGAGTGACAAGGCCGGCCCCTTGAAATACAGGTACAACAGAAACAGGAAGTAAGAGTGAGAGGAAGTTGTGGGGAAAGAGTACAGCAGGGATCACCACCATCCCCTGCCGGAGCCTCGTGGAGCTTTAGGTGTTTTCGCTCAATAAACACTCACAACGCCCGGTCTGGGAATCGAAACCGCGATCCTATGAGCGCGAGTCCGCTGCCCTAACCACTGGGCCATTGCGCCTCCACAGGAGGGTTATTACAGGGTAAAGCCCCACCCCTGCCTACAGCGATGAATGACTATGGGGTTGCACCTAGAAAGTATTCCTCAGAAGCACAAGTCTGGGCAGTGTTGTTTATGGAGGACCAGCAGTCACTCATACATACCACCCTCCCCTCTCCATGCCACCAATGTTATCCAAGAGAAAGGCAAAGGCTGATATAGCTTGGCACCAGTAACACTGCAATTCATTTCTATAACTGACTGGAGCAACGTGAAAATAAAGTGTCTTGCTCAAGAACACAACAGACAGCTGGGTCCAGGATTCAAACTCACTACCTCATGATTGTGAGCCCGATGCTCTAACCACTGAGCCATGCGATTATTAGGGTTATTAAGCCAATAACGAACGCATGCATACTCATACACACATACATACTCATGCACGCATATGCATATACACTCTCCCTTTTTCTTTCCCTCTGCTTCACGCTGAGAGTTGCTGAAGCATGGAACAAACTGCCGGCATCAGTTGTTAGTTGTCGGAGCACTGCATCCTTCAAAACTTCCATGCTTCCTGAGATTCGCCAACACTACTCCTGATTTTCTCCCCTCCATACACTCACATGCATGTATCTGACTCATACATTGTTCGCTTTCCAGACATTTCTACATTACTGCATGTACTTTATATGCACTCTCTGACAAGTTGTGGTGCACCTGAGCACTGTATACAATTAATTTCATTATATATTGCCATACAACTAAATAAATATTAAATTGAAGACAAACTGATCTGAAGCTGACCTGAAGGAAAGAAGGCACATAGTACTGAAGAGAGTGTAAATGGTAATGAAAGGACTTTGACAAACACAACTGATTGATTGACTAACCAAATGATGAATAATAACAATAAAAAAGTGAAAGTGAACCAGTGCATGTGTTTATTATTAAGCATGCTGACCCTCCCAAAATACAATAAATACAGAGATGAATGAAAAAGTGCTAATGTAAAAAATGTGTGAAAACTGTCCACTAAAATTAATTCAATAAATGCTGTATGTGCATCATAGGTTCACCAAAACAAAACTTCTGGAGATATTTAAGCAGAGTAACTTAAAAGGATAAATTTTCAAATAGTTGAACCAATAGAACCTTACTCATAAGAGAGCAGCTAAACCTTTTTTTCAATTTGTTGTTTTAACAATTTCCACTCTTCACTAGAATTTACTTCCATTACAGTTCATCAATTTCTTTGTCATATCTGTCTCCACCAACACAATGCTTGTCTCCAGTTCTCTAACATTTCCTCACTTCTGCTTTCTGTTTTCTTCATCATGTGCCCCTTTAACGACAAATCTGCAACAATTCCTGTCTCTCCACCACCTTTGCAATAGAAACACTGACATCGAGTCTGAGAAAATGTATTGCTTTTTCCTCTTTTTGGTTTTCAGCCATGGCCCTAGGGCCATCAACAGAACAGGTACATTTCTTACATGCACACACACACACACACACACACACACAAACAGATAGACAGACAGACAAGTAGACAGATAGATAGACAAACAGATAGATAGATGGATTAAAAGATAGATATACGATGGGCTTCTTTCAATTTCTGCCTACCAATCCATTCACAAGGCTTTGGAGTACACAAGAAGTCATTTGACCAAAGTGTCACACAATGGAAATGAACCCAGAACCATATGATTCGGAAGCCAACTTCTTGACCACAAAAACATGTCTGTGCTCACCATCCGAATGTGGCCGATGCCAGCGCTGCCTTGACTGGCTTCCGTGCCGGTGGCACGTTAAAAGCACCAACCGATCGTGTCCGATGCCAGACTCCCCTGGCACGTAAAAAGCACCCACTACACTCGCAGAGTGGTTGGCGTTAGGAAGGGCATCCAGCCGTAGAAACACTGCCAGATCAGACTGGAGCCTGGTGCAGCTCCTGGCTTCCCAGACTCCGGTCGAACTCTGTAACCCGTGCTAGCGCGGAAAACGGACGTTAAACGATGATGATGATGATGATATATATAAATATTTGTGTGTGTGTATGTATATATATTTATTTGTGCGTGTATATATATATATATATATATATATGTATGCATATGTATGTATACATATACATATATATGTGTGTGTACCTATATATATATATATATATATGTATGTATGTGTATATGTGTGTATATGTGTGTGTGTGTGTATGTGTGTGCATATGGCTTTGTGTTTGTCCCTCATCACTGCTTAACATCCAGTGTTGGCTTGATTATGTCCCTGTAACTTAGCAGTTTGGCAAAAAGCGAATGATAGAATGAGTACCAAACATGATAAAAAGAAATTTGAAAGCGAGTACTAGTGGGGGCTAGTGTTTTTTTTTTTTTGACTAAACCCTTCGAGGCAGTACCCCAGCATCGCTGCAATCTGCAATCCAGTGACTGAAAAAAATAAATGATAAGAGGTATAAACCACTTCCATAGATAATTCCAGTAGTAATTTCTTATACAGGCACGAGGACACAGTCAATTGAATCTATTTCTTTACTACCCTCAAGGGGCTAAACATAGAGGGGACAAACAAGGACAGACAAACGGATTGAGTCAATTATATCGACCCCAGGGCGTAACTGGTACTTAATTTATCGACCCCGAAAGGATGAAAGGTGAAGTGGGCCTCGGCGGAATTTGAACTCAGAACGTAGCGGCAGACGAAATACGGCTACGCATTTCGCCCGGCATGCTAACGTTGCAGCCAACTCGCCGTCAATTGAATCGAACCCTATAACATGTTTAGTGCTTATTTTCTCAATCACACAAAGTATGAAAGACCAACTGACATACACACAGCAAGCAGGATTTCAACTGAGTTTTTAAAGGGACATAACTAAAGACAAGACATTTCATCCCTCTAGCAACAGATTCAGTTATTATTGCCCTAAATTATTCTAATAAAGAAAGCAATAAGTATGAAAGGAATCTCAGCTATGGATAGTCTGTAATGGTGATAGCTTTCATTCCAAAATTTAATATGATACTACTGTCTGACACACAAGTACCTCCTGTACTTTCTTTTTCTAAGTGCACAATGTTAGTCAAATTGCCTACTAGAATTTCAAATGTACTACACTTGTCTCTGCTCACACAAGTGTATTAGTGGAATAGCAGGATTATTAAGAGCCTTTAATTTGACTGTAATACCATGGGAGAATATACTGATAATACAAAATTTCATCACTTGTTCTTTTATTTTTCATTTTTTTTCTTTCTGTTTTTTTTTATTATTTTACTCTTGTTTATAACTGCATTCAGTAGAGGAGGATTAACAGAAGCTTATCAAAGATCAATGATATGTGTATATATTACACACACATATACATATACACAGAGACGCACACTTATGTATGTATATGTGTACATACAACTATATGTATATATATATATACATATATATATGTATCTATATATATATATACATATATATATGTATATATATATATATACATATATACATATATGTATATATATATATATACATATATATATGTATCTATATGTGTATGTATATGCATATATATATATATGCCTATTTTTATATATGTATGTATATATATATATATATATGAATGTGTGTGTGCATATATATGTATGTTTGTGTATGTAGATACATGTATGTATGTATGTATGTATGTATCTATACATGTTTTGTGACTCATTTCTTGGTCTCAGCTTCAGAAAGTAGCAAATACAAATACATCAACCAAAAGCTTACTGGGATTAATGTTTTCCTTTTCTTGGTTGATTCTTCTTCATCTTAATACATTTTTGTACTATATAAATGTTTAAATATGTTGCTACCCTACCACTGCCATTGCTGCCATCACCACCACCATCACCACCACCATCATCGCCACTGCTGCTGCAGTTTCCACCACCACCACCACCATCACCATCATTATTACCATCCTGATAACATATTTTACTTTGTTATTGCCATACAATATTTTTTCCCTCCATTGCCATTCTGTTGTTGTAAATCTGCTCTGTTGGATGAAGTCTCAGTTAGCTGTTGATGGATTATCTATTCTGTTGCTACACCTACCAATCCATGTTGACCAAATGTACATTGGAGAGTGTATTTCCATTCCATGGTCAGATGATTAGGCCAGTCATTGACACCTTAGTGGAATCTGAATTCCAAATGAAAAAGAGCCAGAACAGATACTACAAGATGTTTTGTCAATCCTTCTAGCCTTTCCTCCAGTCCGCTAACCTGGACTGGTATTGGTATTTACTGTCCCTGAAAAGGATGAAAAGTAAAGCTGTCCTTAGTTGGATTTGAACTCAGAGTACAGGAATTCTGTTCAGTACTTCAACAACTCCGTTCATTGTCTTATTAAGCAATTTAGCTTCTGAATATTCCAAGATGAAACTTGTCTTGAAATTTTTTTCACTCTCAGTCCTTTCAACTCTTGTTGTATAAAGTCTATTTTCAGTTTGATTTAATGGTTTTTGCTAATATTCCTATTAGTTTATTATATTCTTAGATGCAAGTTCCATCAAGAATGGCTTTTCGTTTCATTTTACTATTGTGGCTGACAAACTTAGTGGTGTGATGCAAAGGAGAGTATGTTCTCATCAAAAGTGCATTTTCTATCTAGGAAAACTTTATTTTATGCACTTACATATATATGTCATTATACTGGCAGCAACACTGTAGTTGGAAGCAGGATAATAATCTAATTCTACACTTTATCACATTCAAGAATATAAGCATGTTTTTAAGCACAACACATGCAGAATCAAAAAGAAACACCACCTTTCACCAGCACACCAGTGCACTCTTTTCCTAGCATGAAGCTCGTTATCTCGGACATGTGCACTGGAACTGTGAAGCACACAATTCTATACAAGGATTTTTGCATTTTTTTTCATAAACTAGGGGATGGCTACTGACATTAAGCTTAAGGATTATATAATGTACAAGGATAAAGAAAAAATTAAAGAAAAAAAAACTCATTATATTGAATGTTATCGATGAAATCGAGTGGAAATAGGGGGTGCTGCAGTTGTGCAGTTCCTACACATGAGCTGCTACTGATTACAATACATGTCTTCCTGTCACTAACAACAATATCTAGCCTCTTGTGTTCTGTTCTTTTGGTTTGTATAGGAAAGTCCTACAACAATCAAGCTTCATCATTTTCAAAGGCTTGCCCTTTCTATTCCCACAAAATGATTACAGCTTTGTGAGTATGTGTGTATGTGTGCGTCTGCATGCATGCAGAATGAAATTTCTTGTAAAAATTCTAGTGATTTATTGCAGCAATTTTTCCATGTCCATACTTCTTTTATATTAATTCTGAGCAAACTGTGGGACATTCTGATGCAACATGAACTATGATCACATCTGAATCACCACGCATTCTACATTTCAGTGAACACTCCTACTGATCTATCATCCACTTGGATGTGTGGCCAAGTGGTTAGGATGTTGTGTTCATGATTGTGAGATCGTAGTTTTAATTCCCAAACTGGGCAGCATGTTGTGTTCTTTGAGCAAAACACTTCATAATAATAATAATAATACTAATAATGAAATTATTGTATGCAGTGCTCAGGTGCACCACAACTTGTCAGAAAGTGCATATAAAGTACATGCAGTGATGTAGAAATGTCTGGAAAGCGAACAATGTATGAGTCAGATGCATGCTTGTGTGTGTATGGAGGGGAGAAAATCAAGTGTAGTGTTGGCGAATCTCAGGAAGCATGGAAGTTTTGAAGGATGCAGTGCTCCGACAACTAACAACTGATGCCGGCAGTTTGTTCCATGCTTCAGCAACTCTCAGCATGAAAAAATGTTTCCTGAAGTCATGGGAGCTGTGCTGTTTTCTTACTTTGTAAATATGTCCACGGGTGTTAGATGGGTGGAGTTTGAAAAGGTGCTCAGAGTTATTGTTTGTACGATGGTTGATAATTTTATGGGTGTCTGCCAAGTCAGCTGCCAGACGTCGGAGTTTCAATGTGTCCATGCCCAGGGAAGTAAGGTGTTCAGGATATGGCAAATGCCTGATGGAGGGTATTCTTTTGGTTGCATGTCGCTGAACAGCTTCCAGACGATTGATATCCTGGGCAAGATAGGGGTTCCAGACTGGTGATGCAAATTCCAGGTGAGGTCTTACCATAGCTATATAAAGCTGCAGATAGATAGCCGGAGAGTGGCTCACAAAGGATTTGGTGAGTGATGCCAAGACACCCTCAGCCTTCTTGACAATTTTAGCGATGTGTTTTGTCCAACGCAAATCACTGTCGACAATAACACCCAGGTCACGTTCACATGAAGACTTTTTGAGACTAGTGTTGTGGAGGGAGTAGGTGGACGCTGGGTTTCTCCTCCCAAAATGCATGGTGGTACATTCGTCCACAGCCAGCTTGAGTTGCCAGTCCATGATCCACTGCTGCATTGTGTCCAGGTCTGCTTGCAATAGAGATCTATAGTGTACAGGATTTCACCTCTTTATTTCGAGGTGCAGCTTGATGTCATCTACATATTTCAGCACTGTGGCATTCTTTAAGTTGGCATCTATGTCATTAACATATGCAACAAATAAAAGGGGGCCAAGAACAGATCCCTGTGGTACACCAGATGTCATCTCATAGGGCGAAGAGTGATATTCCAGTCCTCTCAGCTGTAAAGGGCTAACCTTGTGACAGACTGTTGTACAAGAGCGAGGTGGTGACTTTACTTTAGTTACAGCTAGTGTTTTTTTATTGATTTTATTTTATTATTGTTTAATTGAATTAGAAAATTTTGCTAAATTTATAATCTTTATTTCTATCCTAAATACAGTTATATCAGGAGTTTGTGCTATCTATCAACATGATATAAAGAAAATTATTGCATAATCTATTTTAAGTTACGGAGATGTACTTGCATAGCAAGTGACCTGATCTGAGATTGTATAAGGAAACAAAAACAATTGCAACAGGGAAGGTGGTTTATAAGCTATTTAAAAATGCACAAAAACTGTTAGATTCACTTCAACTTTTAAATTTAATTTGCCAAAATATTATCATTGCTTTAAGACCGTAACCTGTTCACTGACAAAATTCCATGCTGCATTTCCGATGTGAATCTAACAGTTTTGTGTGTTTTTAAATGGCTTATAAACACCTTCCATGCTGCAATTGTTTTAAGTTAGTTAGGGGTGATTAACTTTTCTGTTATAGGCATAAGGCCTGAAATTTTGGGGGAGGGGGCAGTCGATTAGATCAACTCCAGTATGCAACTGGTACTTAATTTATCAACCTCAAAAGGACGAAAAGCAAAGTCAACCTTGGTGGAATTTGAACTCAGAATGTAGTGGCAGATGAAATACCGGTAAGCATTTTGCTCAGCATGCTAATGATTCTGCCAGCTTGCCACCTTAGTTAGGGGTAATAATGATATCATTTGGAATTAGAATGCCTATATTAGCTTTATTTCATTTATGTAAAAAAAATTTTTAAATGCACCCTTTTTTTAAAGCCTAGCCAGGCTCATGGGCCAGGTTTCCCGGTTTCTATGGCGTATGTGTTCCCCAGCTGGACGGGATGCCAGTCCATCGCAGTGTTACTCATTTTTGTCAGCTGAGTGGACTGGAGCAATGTAAAATGAAATGTTTTGCTCAAGAACACAATGTGTCGCCCGCTCCAGGAATCGAAACCACAATCTTACGATCATAATACTGACACCCTAACCATTAAGCCACGTGCCTCCATATTTCATTTATATACTCATGCTATATTTAAAGCTTTTTTTAAAAAATTTATGTGGTGGGGTATATTATTCCAATTGGAGGTCTTGCAAGTTACATTTTGCATTTAGTGATGGGAAGGAGGAATATATCATGATGTGCAACATGAATC
>NC_043016.1:31749244-31754244 GCF_006345805.1 Octopus sinensis | reverse complement strand
ATATATATATATATATGTAAACAGTAAAAAATAAATACAGACATGGACAAGAACATGAAACACCAAAGAGACGACACAAGAACCACAGGACGGGACATTCGAAGCCCTCAGTCATCAGTCAAGAACCAGATCATCTTCGCAATTTCGGCTGATTAATCTTGAGATTGCTCCGATCTGGGCAGCCCCCAAAGGAAAATCTAAGCCAAGCGCATTAGATCCCTTGGAAGAAAGCTTCGAATGTATACAACACGAGGACAGAAAACAATATATATTCACACACATACTCACAGGCACATGAATATACATATATTCGCACACACATACACACACATATATCTTATCTAATACCTTTTACTTGTTTCAGTCATTAGATTGTGGTCATACTGGGGCACTTTTATTTTAAAGCCTGATACTTATTCTATCAGCTTTTTATTTTTATTTTTTTTGCTGAACTGCTAGATATCGGGAATATAAACAAACCAACACCAGTTGTCAAGTAATGGTGGGGAAAAAAACACAGAAACCAGAACACACACTTATAGATCCCACCCATGCTAGCATGGAAGGTGGATGTTAAATGATGATGATGATGATATATATGAAAGGTTTATGACAGGCTTCTTTCAGTTTTCATCTACCAAATTCATTCATAAGGCTTCAGTTGGCCCAAGGCTATCATAGAAGACATTTATCCATGGTACCATGTTGCTGGAAAGCAGACTTCTTACTACCAGCCACCTATTTTCAAATATGTTTACATAGATACCAGCATAACATTTTCACAAACACATTCATGTAAACTTATCTCTGACTGCTGCTGTAAATGAAGTTCTGGAATTTTCCATGTCTGAATTACCATACTCTTATGATTATTATGCCAACTTACCTCAAAGCTTTTCAAAATCTCTCTTAATTCTCCAGATTCATTTAGAACTTCTAAGGTTTCTGCAGTCTGGAAAATATAAGGTAAATGCAAAGAATTATGAGGAATATATTTTGTACTTGTATTTCATTTGCAAGGTTCCTTATGAGAAATTGTTTGTTGAAATAGATTTTGTTATATGTTGGGAGGATCATAACGAGAATAAAAGAAGTGAAATGAAACCAGTGCATGTGTTTGTTATTGGAGTAATGACCTCTCCAAGATACAACATAAAAAATCATGAATGTAATATTATATATAATTTTTTATTTCTATAATTTTTATTTGTATTTTTATTTGTGTATGTATTTATCTCTTTTCATTCAATAATCTGAAGTTTCACTAAGTTGGTTCTAAAAAAAATCGTAACAGCAAGTATTATACATAGCCATAGAACTTTCAAAGGGTTGGGGGATAATACAGGCAAACAACAATACAGAAATGTGACAATTAACCTTTTTGTTACCATATTTCTGCTGAGATGCTCTGTGTTTCTTTCAATTAATTTTAAATATAACAAAGAATTTAGTATAATAACTTAGTTATCATTAAGCTAGTGTTATGAACATAAAATTGTGACTAAGGTTTGGTGAAAGATTTTAATTCAAAACTTATGAAAACAAGACGTTTGTACTACAGAGCCAGAGTCGGTTTCAGCCAGGTTGGTATCAAAAGGGTTAAGCAGTTGATACATCTAGGACAGGGATGGGCAAATTTTCGTCAACTGGGGACCATTATTATTACTGAACTGGCATAAAGCAGCAAGCTGACAGAATCATTAGCATGCCAGGTAAAATGCCACTAAGCATTTTGCCTCTCTTTTACACTTTTACTTGTTTCAGTCATTTGCCTGGGGCCATGCTGAAGCACCGCCTTTAGTTGAGCAAATCGACCCCAGGACTTATTCTTTGTAAGCCTATTACTTATTCTATTGGTCTCTTTTTGCCTAACTGGTAAGTTTCGGGGATGTAAACACACCAGCATCGGTTGTCAAGCGAAATGGGGGAGGGGGCAAACACAGACACACAAACATATACACACACATACATACATATATATATATATATATATATATACATATATACGATGGGCTTCTTTCAGTTTCTATCTACCAAATCCACTCACAAGGTTTTGGTCTGCCCGAGGCTATAGTAGAAGACAATTGCCCAAGGTACCACAAAGTGGGACTGAACCCGGAACCATGTGGCTGGTAAGCTAGCTACTTACCACACAGCCACTTCTGCACCTCTCTTTATGTTTTAAGTTCAAATTCCAACAAGGTTGACTTTGTATTTCATCCTTTCTGGGTTGATAAAATGAGTACCCATGGAGCATTGGGGTCAATGTAATTGACTTACCCACTCCCCCGAACTTGTTGGGCTTGTGCCAAAAGCTGAAATCATTATTATTATTGTAATTCTTGTGTTTGTTTTGATATTAAGACTGAGAAAAAAATTGAACATATTTGTAAAAACCTTTTAACCCAAGTTTTCACCCATTGAGCAAATTTCATTCCTGCACTTATGCACAAGAATTTTTTCAGACAGAGGCTACAGAAAACTCCTGCACAAAGTGCCATATTGTTGGAAAGCAAACATTTTGTATTCATTTTTCTTTTCAAACAACTAAATCGTATAAAGCATACATTTCACTTTACACATTACATTTATAGACATTACATACAACTTCCACACTTCAAATGCACAAATCTTCCCACTCACTCCCCATGCCATTCCATTAGCCAGCTCTTATTATTTCCCTGGTTTTGTACATCTAAAAGGATTATTGATGTACCTATTTCTCTCTTGAGTAAACAATTTCAACAGATTTCATACCATATTCATTATGGTATTCATTTTTCACAACTGTCTCAAGTCATAGGCCTGAATAATTAATGAATTAATGATATTTATAAACTAAATGTATGGAGATCATATTATGCGCATTATAAAAGGAATTGGTTGAGTTTATAAAGTATTCACTACAAAGTCTCGTTACTTTTAAGAATTTATATCTGCTTCATGTCATGGGGGCTTCCATTACCTCACTTCACCTCACAGTAAAGAACATTCCTTTGTTCATGTGTAGCTGGGGGGGAATAGTTACACATTGAAAATCATCGTCCTCATTATCATCATCATCATTGTCGTCGTCATCGTCGTTGTCGTTGTCACCATCATCACCGTCACCATCGTCATCACAGTTGGTGTGGCTGTGGGGTAAGTAGCTTGCTTACCAACCACATGGTTCTGGGTTCAGTCCCACTATGTGGCACCTTGGGCAAGTGTCTTCTGCTATAGCCTCGGGTGGACCAAAGCCTTGTGAGTGGATTTGGTAGACAGAAACTGAAAGCCTGTCATATATATATATATATATATATGTGTGTGTGTTGTGTGGGTCTGTGTTTGTCCCCCAACCATCGCTGGACAACCGTTGTTGGTGTGTTCATTGTCCCTGTAACTTAGCGGTTTGGCAAAAGAGACTGATAGAATAAGTACTAGGCTTACAAAGAATAGGTCCTAGGGTCGATCTGTTCGACTAAAGGCGGTGCTCCAGCATGGCTGCACTCAAATGACTGAAACAAGTAAAAGAATAGTTGTCACCATCATCACCGTCATCATCACCATCATCATCAGTACTTCTGTTACCACTACCATTTCTATCACCAAAACTGCTGCCACAGTTACCTCCAGAATTACCACCACCACTGCTGCAGCCACTACCAACATTGCCGCTACTGTCCCCACTGCTGCTGCCACTGGCACCTCCTCTGCCACTGCTGTTCCTATTACCACTACTCTCACCACCACCATCACAACTGCTCCTACCACCACCATTGCAACTGGTGGTGGTGGTGCTGCTGCTAACGCCACTACTTGTTGCCACCACTGCCGCTGCTGCTGCCGCCGCTACTACTGACACTGTCGCTACTACCACTGCTGCTGCTGCTGCCACAACCATCACTCTCACTACCACCACTACCACCACTGTTGACACCACTGCCACCACACCACCACCAACACCAACACCACTATCACTACTGCCACCACCACCACCACCACCACCACTGCAGCCTCTGTCGTTCTTGTCATTCTTGTTGTTGTCATCACTGTTGTGATCCTTGTCATTATCATCCTCTTACCATTGTCATCACTTTGTGTGCCAAACATGGCAATTTCTCAAATGATATTTCTTACAAACTAAAACTTTTCTCTTTGCTAGATTTACTTTCAGGACTCATGACCTTAGGTCCTGTTTCTGCTTGTGGAATTGTACTTGTGATAAACCAATCTTAGCAGAATTTAAATTCAAAACAATGGCACTGTAAATTAAACTTTGCTAAGCATCCAGTCTAGCATTTTCATAACTTAGCTATTTACATTAACCTTTATTAAAGGTTAAATAATAAAATTTAAAAAAATATGCTATATGTATATAACCAGTTAACTCTGGAATAATTTTGAGTTAGTAAGAGATGGATTTTTGAATCAAAGAAATCTTATATCAGACAGGATTTCTTTAGTTTCAACACTGATGTACACTGTAACTTCAAACCCATCTCCAAAATCATGTAAATGGCACTAAAATAGCCTCTATTCTTCTAGACATTCCTTCTGTATCTGAAACTTCAAATTCATTCCCAATATCATGCAAGACTACTTCAACAAATTCTGTTCTTCTAAAGATTCCTGCTTTGTGTTATTGTTTCCCATAATGACAATTTAGCAAACATAACTTATTTGTGGTACAAGTCTATGTGTGTGTTTTTACAGCAAATGGTGGCTGTCAGCCTTCAACTTATATATAACAATAACGGAAGCAAAAATGGTTTGAAATTTAGACACACAAGGCCAGCAATTTCAGAGAAGGGGACAATTCGATCACATTGACACTAGAGCTTGACTGGTTCTTATTTTATGAACCCTGAAAGGATGAAAAGCAAAGTTGATCTCAATGGAATTTGAACTCACAATGTAAAGATGGACAAAATGCTGCTAGGCATTTTGGTCAGCATGTTAATGATGGAAGTAAAAACCAGAGTGATTTTGATTGTAGAAATTGAAATTTAGAGATATTT
>NC_043016.1:31736744-31746744 GCF_006345805.1 Octopus sinensis | reverse complement strand
TTCAAGCAAACAATCTTTCTGATGTGTCAGTCTCTTTGCAAAGGACAACTAGAAAAATATTGATGGCAATTATTTTTAAATAATAATACTAAATAACCATTGTTCTAATTTCTTTATTGCCCACAAGGGGCTAAACATAGAGGGGACAAACAAGGACAGACAAAGGGATTAAGTTGATTACATTGATCCCAGTGTACAACTGGTACTTAATTTATTGACCCCGAAATGATGAAAGGCAAAGTCAACCTCAGCAGAATTTGAACTCAGAACGTAAAGACAGACGAAATACCTATTTCTTTACTACCCACAAGGGGCTACACACAGAGAGGACAAACAAGGACAGATAAACGGATTAAGTCGATTATATCAACCCTAGTGCGTAACTGGTACTTATTTAATCGACCCTAAAAGGATGAAAGGCAAAGTCAACCTCGGCAGAATTTGAACTCAGAACGTAGCGGTAGATGAAATACCGTTAAGCATTTCGCCTGGTGTGCTAATGTTTCTGCCAGCTCGTTGCCTTATAAATAACCATTGTTCTAGATACAGTTACCATTTATTCTCTGATTCCACTAAACTTCCTACAAATGATGCCATTAGTAGAACATTTAATGAACTGTAAACAGACTGAGCTACAAATTCAACATGCTCTAGTTGCTATGCAACCAATTCTCCTCATACAGCATACACAGCATGTCCTGCAGCTATGTTGAACTACTGGAGAGGTCTGTTATCTCACAAGAATATGAATGTATGCCTAGGAAGCCTTGTCTTAGTTTTGTTGATGGAGCAATGTTTGCTGTTACTATAGAGATCTACATGTGAGTGACAGTCCTGGCCGCAGAGACACTGAAACTCTAGAAAAATCAATAACTATGCTGGAATCTGAAATATGATTCAAAACCAAAGAATGAAAAGCCCTTCCCATTCAAATTTGAAACGATCTACTGATATGAAAAAAAAAATGTTAAGTCTTAAGACCAAAATAGTAATTTAATTAAAAGTTACACAATTGTGAATTTGAAGAAACTTAAAGATTCATCATTTTTCTTAATATAGATGATGTATACTGTGAAATATTGGTTTCAAATTTTGGCACAAGGCCAGCAATTTTGAGGGAGTGGGTAAGTCAATTACATCGATCTCGGTGCTCAAATGTTATTTATTTTATTGACCCTGAAAGGATAAAAGACCAAGTTGACCTTGGTGGAATTTGAACTCAGGATGTAAAGACAAACAAAAAGCATTTTGTCAGGTGTGCTAACAATTCTGCAGCTTATGTACACTGAGAAATATATAACACGTTTTGCTCCCGAACTAAAAAGTTTCTCCTATCTTTGCCTAAGACTGAACTATATGTTCATGATCTGTACTTAAACTTTTGCTATGGCTAGGTATGAAAGTGCTGTTTACTCAGCACCAATAACCACAAACACAAATGATAACACAAAGGTTTTAAGCTTTACTTAAACAAATAACCCAGAACTATTCAAATAGTTAGATTAGTGCTTACATACTTAATGCAATAAGCCCACCAAATTTTAATAAAGTAATATAACAGCCTTAGTGATAAAGAGAAAGAATCATTTGCTTACCTCTATTGAGACTGATAGGTGTGGAAAAAAATTGGTATTATAAAAGAAACAATAAGCCTTAAATTACAAAAGTGTTTTTTAATTTCTGATATTCATATTGTCTTTTATGAATGCAAATGAACTGGTAGAACCCCATCCTCTCTAAAATAGCCTTAACGTCAATTCAAAAATTTATGAAGGTCATTTTATGACCTAAAGTTAATACTTTTAACAATGTGAGATGTTTTAATTATGTCAAACTGCAGGGATGAAAAAACAGGAGACAATATCTCAATTATCTACAACCACAAATATTGTTTTTGAAAGAGACTTAAAAAAAAGAAAAAAAGAGAAGTATTTACAACATGGTAGGTACATATGCTATCCATTCAGAAATACAGAAAGTCTGTTAACTTTATTTAACCTTTTAGCATTCAGATTACTCTGTCAAATGTAAAGCTTATTTATTCACATTAAAAGAAGAAAAAAAAATAATCATGTATTATCTTGTAGCTTTAAGCTTTTAAAAGTGTGATTGTTTATTTTTAGACTGACATTACAGGGCAGATGTGAAAAACTGGTATTGTCTGGTTTGAACATAAAACACTTAGAATATTTAGACCAGATATGGCTGGTTTAAATGCTAAAGGGTTAAACATCAATTATTTGTAATATGGTTTTTACAGCTGAATGCCCTTCTGAACAATAACCAATTTACAATGTGGACTGGATCCTTTTAAGCGGCACCTGCAAGTACTTGCAAGACATAAAGACATTAAGTGGCACCACAAGTACTTGCAAGACATAAAAAAAAAAAAACCTTCAAGAGGGGAAGGGGCATTGGAGGAGGTGATCTTTTGTCAGATTATGAAAGGTTATAGTGAGACAGAGAGATAGAAACAGGTGTCTTGCTGTAGAAGAATTTCAAGATTACCCAGCAGGGGTGGATGGGAGTGGGAGAGAGAGAGAGAGAATGGTGGCAGAAACAGGTGGGCTGCAAAGGAAATACATGGTTACTCAACCTGAGGGAAGTGCAGGAGAAGGAGGGAGAGAGAGTGGGAGACAGCAGGATAGAGATAGTGGCAAAATGCCAGGCACACTTAAAAGGGACAGGGATCAGGATATAAATGGGATGGTTGAGTAAAGGAAGAGAGAAATATAGGTGGTGGCAAGTGCCAGGGCATATTTCTGAGGTCCAAAATGCCATAATATAAGTGGTAGGTATTAAAGAGTGTGGAGAGAGGAGTGAGTGGTGAAAAATGGGGTGGGGTATATATATAGAGTTGGGGCTCTACCAGATAGTGACGATATAGAGGAACAGGGCTGTGAGGACAGGATTGGGGAGTGAGAGCTAGGCATAGTGAATGAAGGAAGAAATGTGAGAAAAAGAGAAGAGTTGTGGAGATGTAGATTGGTTTGTTGGGGTAGGGTGAGTGAAAAGTTTTCTTGTTACGTGTGTGTGTGTGTGTGTGTGTGTGTGTGTGTGTGCGTGCATGCGTGCGTGGAACACACAGGTTGGAGGGTAGTAGACAGCAATAATAGAGAGAGACAGGGCATGTGGGTAGAATGCACAGGTCAGCCGGCTAGTGGAAAGCAATGATACAGTGACACAGGGCCCAAAGGACAGGATTGGGGAGTAGGAGGAAAGCAGAGTACATGAAGCAGAAATATTGAAGGAAGAGAAGAGATGTAGAGACATAGTTTGGTTTGTTGTGGTAGAGTGTGTGAGAAGTTTTCTTGTTAAGTGTGGGTGGGACACACAGCACTTCTAGAACTCAGTTTTGCTGATGTTGGTGGATCTACATATATATATGTATGTGTGTATGTATACATACATACATATATATATATATATATATATAAATATATTAAAAAAGCAATAAAGATTCAAGTCAATTTTAATGAATTTACTTGAATATGGTACCTAACTTAGATGCACCAAAAAACTATACGGTTTTAACCATACAGTAATGTGGGGTGATTATAAGCGAGAAAGAAGCAACAAGAATGGATAAGTTTTTAGTACAATCGTTTCATACAAAGACAGGCTTTATTAAAAGTTGCAAAAATTGCAGCATATAAACATGTCCCGTACTCATCAGCTAAAATACATGTGAGTTCTCTAGACATCTTAGTGGTTGAGGCTATACTCATGAAGTAATGTAGATAATTAAGTAACATAGCAGTAATGTGATTAATGTGGCAAATACCTAATCATATAGCAAGAATTGATACCTACCCCATTGTGTTCAACCATTGATAAATTTATCGTCTGTGAATATGAAATTCCTCTTCATTTCTCTGGAAATTTACATCTGCACCACTGGAAATTGTGCACCTATACAAAGGATTAATTCACCCTCTCTGTAATGCTAATAAGCAGGAATTGATACCCACCTCATTGTGATTAGCCATGGATAAATTTGTCGTCTGTGAGTATGTAATCCCTCCTCATATCTCTGGAAATTCATATGTACACTATGGATTAAGTCACCTTCTCTGTGATGCTATTAAAACTTTTTTAAAAATCTGTGATAAGACTGTGCATCATCCTTAAAGAACTTTAATGAACTTTGGAAATCTGTTTATGTTACTTAATTATCTACATTACTTCATGAGTATAGCCTCAACCACTAAGATGTCTAGAGAACTCACATGTATTTTAGCTGATGAGTACGGGACACGTTTATATGCTGCAATTTTTGCAACTTTTAATAAAGCCTGTCTTTGTATGAAACGATTGTACTAAAAACTTATCCATTCTTGTTGCTTCTTTCTCGCTTATATATAAATATAGATATACAAATACCTAATATAATAAATGCAAAAACTAACTTCTGATGGGATTCTTTCAGTTTTCGTCTACCAAATCCACTCACAAGGCTTTGATCATCCTGAGGATGTAGTAGAAGACACTTGGTGCCAAGCTGTGGGACTGAACCTGGAACCGTATTGTTTGGAAGCAAGCTTCCTACACACAGCCACAACTGTGCCTCTATAGTATACCATCAGAATACTTCGACCAGAATATACCTACTTTAGTGCTATGAATTAACTGGAGTAAGAAGTATTCAGTGTTTTTCTTTATCCTCAGTGATGAAATATGAATCATTAACTTGTCAGCTGAAAAAGCAGACATCTTCTCTACAGGCTCTTATCTATAGATAAGTGTCTGTAGATTTGATTCTGTGATTCAAATATTAGTCCAACATCATAATCTCTCAGACATCTCTTATTTTCGCTAATTGGACATCAATTATACATCAAATGGATATTATAATATTAATTAGAGTAATTAAAAACAAAAAATTATTAAATATTCTTCTTAACACCTTTTGTGTTTCTTTTCATCTCCCTTTAAATTAGTAAAAGGAAAACAATTTTGGAAAATTCCTAGAAGTTGAAATGGATACATACCCCTAAATTTAGGCCATCAGCAAAGACTTGTGGAATTGTTACATCACTCTTGCCAAGTCTTTCACGTAGCTCTCTTTGATTTTCTCTGCTCATAAATAGATCTCTCTCTTCATATTTCACTAAATGGGTCTGTAGAATTTTCTGTACAATCTGGCAGCGGTCGTATGTTTGTCTCACAACTCTCATGCTTGTCATGTAGACAATGATTTTACCCTTTTCACACTTAAGGTAGTTCCACTGAAATGAAATCACAGAGAAAAGTGATGAGTAATGTCTAAAGGATATATATATATATATGAGCTGTCTGGAGTAAACATTATCTGAGAGAAATTTTCTTTAAGTAGTAGAAACGGCTAAAAAAATTTTTTTTTGGCTGCTATTTCTACTAAGTTCAGTATGTGGCAAAGTAATTTATTTTACTAAGCCCTAATTATATAATGTAATATTTTGAATTCGCCTTAAATGGTCCTTTTACATACTGAACACTTGGTGAAATTGATTAATTAATTTTACCCTCAATTGTTGATATATATTATATATATATATATATATATATATATATATATTCTTTAGATGATGTATTCAAACATGACATTTTCCTTTCAATACAAATTTCAATACAAAGAAAATTATGAAATAACAAAAATACATCAGTTAAATTTCAGACATCTCTAACTTATGAATTAATAAGTTAATTGTAGGAATATTGAAATATAAATACATTCTTACTAACTCATATATGTGTGTGTGTGTGTATGTACACTAGCTTCACATAACCAGCCCCAGCCCATTCAAAGCATCTTGGTTTGCAAGACGGCCTGCGGTGCTTACCTTGGATCATGGGTTCACCTTCTGTGCTTGAGGAGAACTATTGAGTCAAGTACATCAACATCAAAATAAAAATCAAATGGAATTGTAGTTGTGATACCCATGGCGGTGGCAGATATATACACACACACACACACACACACACATATATGATGGGGTGCTGAAAAGTTCCTGGCTTTGGGTAAAAGAAAATACAGGAGGATCAGTTAATTATGGTTTTATCCAACAAATTCCCTTCTCACATTCATACACTTACTGCAGCATTCCCTCAGTTTTTCTAAGCCCTTTAAAAGAACTCAGAAGGTTGGGCCTCCCACCATGCCATTTGCAATATCCTCAAAGCCAGGAACTTTTCAGCATTCCCTAATATACTCTTTTACTCTTTTACTCTTTTTCTTGTTTCAGTCATTTGACTGTGGCCATGCTGGAGCACCACCTTTAATCGAGCAACTCGACTCCGGGACTTATTTTTTTTGTAAGCCCAGTACTTATTCTATCGGTCTCTTTTTGCCGAACCGCTAAGTAACGGGGACATAAACACACCAGCATCAGTTGTCAAGCAATGCTAGGGGTACAAACACAGACACACAAACACATACGCATACATACATATATACGACAGGCTTCTTTCAGTTTCTGTCTACCAAATCCACTCACAAGGCATTGGTCAGCCCGGGGCTATAGCAGAAGACACTTGCCCAAGATGCCATGAAGTGGGACTGAACCCGGAACCATGTGGTTGGTTAGCAAGCTACTTACCACACAGCCACTCCTGCGCCTCCTGCATCAACAAACCACTTATGTAACAATGAAATGACAAAAGAAATAGCCCTGAATATCATTGCAAATAGAGGACTAAATTTATTTAGTGATACAGGCATGGGAAGCTTACATTCATGGCTAAGTTTCTTCACAGTGGTTCAATACTTGCTGTTGTTCATCATCAGCAGTTGCAAGTTCAATGCATGTTTAATACAGGACAAGACATGACAAAACATTGTCAGTGTAAACATTTTATATTTGTGATGAATATATAAGTATTTAACCTTTTAGCATTCAGATTATTCTGTCAAATGTAATGTTTATTTATTTACATTATTTTGAATCAGTTATGCACTATCTCGCAGCTTTCAGATTTCAATGATGTGGTTTTATATTTTGAGAATGACATTATAGGGTAGCTGTTAGAGGCCAAATATCAACAACTTGGAGATGAAACAAGTAGAATATTTTGGCCAGATATGACCAATTTAAATCTTTCTTTTCTTTCTTTTTTTTTTTTTTTTAGAAGCATTCAATGGTTACAAGGTCCTTAGACCACAGAAAACATAAAAGCTACTAGAATAAAATGAATGTCAGACAGAAGACAATAGGTGATGATGTACATTAAACTTAAAAGACAGGAGGTCATATTGAAGAGGAAAACAAGACTGTGGAAGGGAATTCCAAAGTTTAGAGGTGTGAGGGAAGAAACTGGTACTGTAAATTGCTTCGCAACACTTAGGAGGTTGCACAGTATACTGATGAGAACTGGATGCAAGTCATGTTGATCGATGATAAGTTCCTAAAGGAGAAACCAGAGAAAAGAGCTCAGCTGAACAATGTCCATGAAAATACTTAGAGAAAAGAGACAAGGAAGCCACACGATGATGATGAGAGGGTAAATCTAATTTAGAAGATACAACAGGATCAATAGCATTACATATATGGCATTGAATGCTAAAGTATTAAAGGCTAATTAATAATAACTGCATCAGTCACAGCTCGTCACAAGAATACTGTGACTGCTGGAGTGGTCTTTAAAATACAAGTACCACTACAATTAATTCAGAGAGGGTGACCTCAGAATTTATATTTTGGGGGAGTGGGATGTGGTGGGGAACGATGTTGTTCTGTTTGGCAACCACTGACTTGAGTAACAGAAGATATCAACTGCTTCAACGGAATCTTCCAGGCACTTGAAAGAATATATTTCCCATGTGTTCATAGTGCTTATTTCTTCTGTGTGTCAGCCTCATATAATACCTATGTATATATATATCTTTATATCTTATATTTTATCTGGTTTCAGCTCACGAGCTGTGGCCAAGCTGGGGCACCGCCATTCAAAAAACAATGTGCTATGCTTACTGCACCTAGGTTTCCCAAGTGGTCACCCATCTAAGTACTGACTAAGCTCGACGTTGCTTTACTTTGGTGATCAGACGAGAACCAGTGCTATGTATATATATATCATCATCCTCATCATCATCATTTAGCGTCCGCTTTCCATGCTAGCATGGGTTGGATGGTTCAACTGGGATCTGTGAAGCCAGAAGGCTGCATCAGGCCCAGTCTGATCTGGCAGTGTTTCTACGGCTGGATGCCCTTCCAAACGCCAACCACTCTATGAGTGTAGTGGGTGCTTTTTACGTGCCACCCGCACAGGTGCCATCGGTCTCGGTCTCTAGTCATTTCCTCAGTCAGACCTAAAGTTTGAAGGTCGTGCTTCACCACCTCGTCCCAGGTTTTCCTGGGTCTACCTCTTCCACAGGTTCCCTCAACTGCTAGGGTGTGGCACTTTTTCACACAACTATCTTCATCCATTCTCACCACATGCCCATACCAGCGCAAACGTCTCTCTTGCACACCACGTCTGATGCTTCTTAGGTCCAGCTTTTCTCTCAAGGTACTTACACTCTGTCGAGTATGAGTACTGATATTACACATCCATCGTGCATCCAATGTGCATTTTTGCTTTTTTATCTTCTTACTTCCCCCTATATATTTATATATATGATGGGATTCTTCCAGTTTCCATCTACTAAATTCACTCACAAGGCTTTGGTTGGCCTGAGGCTATAATAGAAAACACTTGCCCAACGTGCCATACAATGGGACTGAACCTGGAACCATGTGGTTGGGATGCAAGCTTCTTATTTCCTTATTTCCCACAAAGGGCTAAACATAGAGGGGACAAACAAGGACAGACAAAGGGGTTAAATAAATTACATTGACCCCAGTGCATAACTGGTACTTAATTTATCGACCCCAAAAGGATGGAAGGCAAAGTCGACCTCGGCAGAATTTGAACTCATAACGTAACTGCAGATGAAATACCACTAAGCATTTCACCCAGTGTGCTAATGTTTCTGCCAGCTCGCCACCTGGCGGGCTGTATGGTAAGAAGCAAGCTTCTTACCACACAGCCTTGCCTGCACCTATCACAACTACAAAAAAATCATCCCCTGAATGCTTCTGAAAAATTAATCCTACTAAGCTAATTAAATATATATTTCTGTCACCATAATTATTAACAAGGAGAAATATATACAAAACAAGTTTAGATATAACAATATAATTGTCGATAAATATGATAACTTCTAGTGTAGTTTAACAAGTTTTTCTTGTTGAACTTGTTTCTTGATAATTCCCACAATGTTTTCATGGATAAAAATAAGTTTGATATTAAACTTGACATGCTTATAAGTCTATCCTATTGTGAGCCATAATGATGTTATTATTTCAACAGCTGCTAATCCACTTATTTACCCTCCAAATCATTTGAAGTGTGTCAACTGAATTTTTTATGACAATGTTTTAATTTCATGCTAAACAACGTTTTTGTTTCTTAATTCAAAAACAGGGCTAGCAATCAGTATTTGAAAATATTACATTTTCTAAATGGATGTGGAGGGCACAAGTCCAGCTGTGTGGTTAAGAGGTTAGCTTTTCAAACATGTGGTTTTGGTGGGTTCAGTGCCCAGTGCTGAACGGCATCATTCTTTGGGTGAGTAACTTCTACTATAGCTCTGGGTTGAGCAAAGCCTTGCGTGTGGATTTTGGTAATTTCATAATTTGGAAACTGAAAGTGGTCCATTGCATGTGCATGTGTGTTAGTGTGTACGTGCATGTGTGTATGTGTATGTATGCATGTATATATGTAGATTTGGTAATTTGGTAGATGGAAACTGAAAGTGGCCCATTGTGTGTGTGTTTGTGTATGTGCACATGCACGTATGTGTGTGCATGTGTGTGTGTGTGTATGTGTATGTCTGTATATGTATGTATGTATATATGTGTGTATGTATGTATATATATATTTTTTTTTTTTTACGTGCCACCGGCACAGGTGCCAGATGAGGCTGGCATCCGATCGTGGCCGTTTGCCAGCCTCGTCTGGCACTAAAAATCACCCACTA
>NC_043016.1:31721744-31731744 GCF_006345805.1 Octopus sinensis | reverse complement strand
TTAGTCAAACAAATCATTCCAGATATGTTTTTTTTAAGCCAGTGCCGAAGCACAAAATTATGGGAATGAATGTAAACACACCAACACCGGTTGTCAAGCGGTGATAGGGGGAACAAATACAGATACAAAGACACACACATAAATATATATACATGCATGCATACACATACTCACACACACACACACACACATGCATACATACATACATACATACATACAAACAAACATACATACATACATACATATATATATACTTCAGTTAGCGGTTGTATTAACTACATGAAGAAATGGTTTCATCCAAGGAATTACTGGTTCAATACCTGCTATTATGAATCCATAAACACATATAAAACATTCAAAGCTATATTTTTCCCCTCTGAGTACTAACTGAAACAACTGTAAGTGAAGATGATTACTCTGCTGTTAATAACAGACAATTATTAAATTGAGATGCAGCACAGAATTTTATCAGTGAACAGGTCGCGGTCTGAAAGTGACGAAAATATTTTGGCAAATTAAATTTAAATGTTGAAGTGAATCTAACGGTTTTTGTGTGTTTCTTAAATGGCTTATAAACACCTTCCACGCTGCAATTGTTTTCGTTCCAGCACACGATCTCAGATCAAATCACTTGCTATGCAAGTACATCTCCATAATTCCCAATCTCCATTTTCTTTTTCTTCTTATATTCTTCTTTTATTTGTTTCAGTCATTTGACTGTGGCCATGCTGGAGTACCATCTTTAGTCAAGCAAATCGATCCCAGGACTTATTCTTTGTAAGACTAGTACTTATTCTATCAGTCTCTTTTGCTGAACCACTAAGTTACACACCAGCATCGGTTGTCAAGCGATGTTGTGGGGACAAACAAAGACACACACACAAACACACACACACATATGACGAGCTACTTTCAGTTTCTGTCTACCAAATCCATTCACAAAGCTTTGGTCGGTCTGAGACTATAGCAGAAGTCACTTTCGCAAGGTGTCTCACAGTGGGACTGAATTTGGAACCATGTGGTTATATAAGCATAAAGACATCAGTAATGTAACAACAACACCAATAAAACAACTTGCACATTTTTCCCAAGAATATATTCTCACTCTTTGTTCTGGAAAACACTTTCACATGTTTTTATTTATCTATTTATTCTATTTATTTATTCATTCTATGTGGTTTATTCATGTGGTTATATAGGCGCAGGTGTGGCTTTGTAGCATGTAGCTTGCTTACCAACCACATGGTTCTGGATTCAGTCCCACTAGGTGGCATCTTGGACAAGTGTCTTCTACTATAGCCTCGGGCCAACCAAAGCCTTGTGAGTGGATTTGGTAGATGGAAATTGAAAGAAACCCGTCGTATATATATATATATATATATATATTTCTTTACTACCCACAAGGGGCTAAACACAGAGGGGACAAACAAGGACAGACAAAAGGATTAAGTCGATTACATCGATCCCAGTGCGTAACTGGTACTTAATTTATCGACCCCGAAAGGATGAAAGGCAAAGTCGACCTCGGCGGAATTTGAACTTGGAACGCAACGACAGACGAAATACGGCTACGCATTTCGCCCGGCGTGCTAACGTTTCCGCCAGCTTGCCGCCTTATATATATATGTGAATGTGTGTATGTGTGTGTGAGTGTGTGTATGCATGTATGTTTGTGTGTTTGTGTTTGTACCCCTACCATCACTTGACAACCAATGTTAGTGTGTTTACGTACCTGTAACTTAGCGGTTTGGCAAAAGCGATTGATAGAATAAGTACTAGGCTTACAAAGAATAAGTCCTGGGGTCAATTTGTTCGACTAAAGGCAGTGCTCCAGCATGACTGCAGTCAAGTGACTGAAACAAATAAAAGAATAAATCTACTGTCCAACAAATGGGAACATGAAACTCTGAGTAACAGGTTTTGTTATATATCTGCTGCTTTTAAATAAAGCATATTACTCTACGTCTGGTATTTGAGTACTCTTTTTTCCACCTTGTTTCACATTTATGTGCTTACTCCGGTATATATATTATATATATATATATATATCCATTCAAAATGTGACTGCGTGTGTACCGTTGGTGATTTTTTTCCTCCATCTTCCCTTCTTTGGATCTTTCCTTTTCCTATGTTTCTGATGAAGAGCTCCGCTCGAAACGTTAAACCCTCCTTCTTTCCTTCTTTCCTGAGTGTCCAATAATACTATACTTGTTCCACGTCCTTGCGTTGTTGTGTTTACTCTTTGTGTTTTCATGTTTGGATTAACTTTATATATATATATATATATATATATATATATATATACACGCACACACACACACACATACGCATGTGATGGACTTCTTTCAGTTTATATCCACCAAATCCACTCACAAGACACTTTCCCAAATTTCCATGCAATGGGACTGAACCCAGAACCATGTGGTTGGGAAGCAAGTTTCTTACCACACAGCCAACCTGCACATATATAAATCCTTAAAATCCTTAAAAATGTTTTAGCCCGAAGGCCGCGGCCATGCTGGGGGCATAAATAAATCTTCTATTGTTTATCTTTTACTTGTTTTTGTCAACAGACTGTGGCCATACTGGGGCACTGCCCAGAAAGGTTTAGGCAAACAAATTGATGGCAATTTTTTGAGTCCTTGGAGCTGCATCTGGAGGCACCTGAAGTGGAACTATATTTAGCTGCACCTGGTGAAGCAGTTGCCTATGGTGCTGGGACAGCTGCTTCATGGACCTGAAATTGTTGTTGTTCATTCTACAGCTGTCTGCAACTATCTCTCTTTCTCTTTCTCTGCCTTTTAAGTTCCTCAGAGCAAAAATCCCTTGAGTGGATTTTATTGCCACAAGTGTAACAGTTGGCCATTCTACCCTCTGCTGAAAGTCTCAGTCCTTTAGTTTCAGCTCTGAAATAATTATTCCACTAAAATTTAGGCTAATATTATGGAACTGGTAAGCCAGAGAGAGAGAGAGAGAGCTGCACCAGATACCAGTTTGATTTGGTTTGATTTCTATGGCTGGATGCCCTTCCTAAAGCCAACTGCTCCAAGAGTGTAATAGGGGTTCTTTTGGTTCCACTGGCTTGATGGGACTTCTCAAGCACTGCATATCACCAAAGATCTTGGTCACTTGTCATCACCTCTGTGAGGATCAACATTTGAAGATCATGTTACACCACCTTGTCCCATGTTTTTCTGGGTCTACCTCTTCCACAGGTTGAGATAAAACCAATTCATTGAGACAAGGAAGCCAAGGCAAATCGTCTGGATACAGTTGCCAAGGATCACCAGGGAAATAAATGTCCTTTGTTTTAAATATTAGTCCTGAGAGATGATAAAGTAATGAGTAAAGAAATGGAGAAATTATCTAAATATAAAGATCTGGAAGTAACCAGGATGTAGCTACTATAAAAGAGGCATTCTATGTAATAATAGAATTGATTACAAAGACAATTGACAAATACATAACCAAAACCCAAGGACTTGCTTATATCTACAACATACAAAAAATAAGGTTTCTAGGCACTGCTCTTCAAACCAATGCTTAGCAGAACATTTTTTATCTACCCAAGATCCACAGTAGTAGTAGTAGTAGTAGTAGTAGTAGTAGTAGTAGTAGTAGTAGTAGTAGTAGTAGTAGTGGTAGTAGTAGTAGTAGTAGTAGTAGTAGTAGTCCTTTTTACTATTGGCACAAGGCCTGAAATTTTGTGGAGGTGGGGGCTAGTTTATTACATCAAGCCCAGTACTCAACTGGTACCTATTTTATTAACTCCGAAAGGATGAAAGACAAAGTCGACCTCAGGGGAATTTGAATTCAAAATGTAAAAATGGACAAAATGCTGAATGGAGTTTTGTCTGGTGCACTGCTTTGGTAATAATAATAATATAATAATAATAATAATAATAATAATAATAATAATAATATAATAATAATAATAATAATAATAATAATAATAATAATAATAATAATAATAACAACAAGCTGGCCTCCATGCACCATTCAAGCGTGATCGTTACCTGAATCGCCTTACAGGCACTTGTGCTGGTGGCATGTGAAAAAACATTCAAGCAAGGTCGTTGCTAGTGCAGCTGAACTGGATTCTGTGCAGGTGGCACATAAAAAGCACCATTTGAGTGTGGCCATTGCCAGTACTGCCTGACTGGCCCTCGTGCTGGTGGCATGTAAAAGCACCCACTACACTCTTGGAGTGGTTGGCGTTAGGAAGGGCATCCAGCTGTAGAAATTCTGCCAGATCAGATTGGAGCCTGGTACAGCCATCTGGTTCGCCAGTCCTCAGTCAAACCGTCCAACCCATGCTAGCATGGAAAGCGGACGTTAAATGATGATGATGATGATGATGATGATGATGATGATGAATAATGACAATGTGGTAAGAATGATCGATTGGGAGGTCTGTGGAAATTTTAGTCAAGAAAGATTGAAGATGTGGCATGACCAAATCCCAGAAAGAGTTATTGAGAATGAAGATTGCAAAAATCCAATGGAATGCAATGACCATCAGATTAGATATTGGAAACCTGACATTGTTGTGATGGAGAGGGAAAAAAAAAAACATGTCTGACCTGATAATTGACAAAGCATGTCCTGGTGATAACAGGATCAAAGAAAAAAGTAAAAGTTAACTGTGATGAATTGAAGAGGGAAATATGCAGGTTGAAAGCAATGAAGAGAGTTAGACATAATACCAATAATGATTGGCATGCTTAGAAGTACCAGCACTCATCTACCAACATGGTTCAAAAAAGACTGGTACAAATGTAAAGATAGAACACCTACAAAAATCGTCATTGCTTGGAACTGAAAGAGTTCTTCACAGGGTTCTTGATGCATGATCAGTAAACAAGTGTCACCTTAGTCTGCTGGCTGTGAACAGCTGACACTTTCCTCCATACCTAGCAAAATAAGCTGAGATATTTCATCAAATAATAATTATAATGATAATGAGTAATGATATAGACAAATGATTGAAGGTCATTAGACTAGAATGTCCTAAAGAGCATCTATAGAAATTTTGCTTCTTAAGAACAGAAAAGGGTTTTGAGCAATTGAAAGCTTGTGGATATCTAAGGTTATAGGAAGTAATTTGATACCTATGTAAATTCCATCAGGAATAAGATCAAACCTGAGTCAAAACAAATTATAATAACTGTTTCTAATGTAGGCACACGGCCAGAAATTTTGAGATGAATGTTAGGCAATAATTTCAACCCCAGAACTAGAGTAGTACTTTCATCTTATTGATCTGGAAAGATGAAAAGCAAAGTTGACTGTAGCAAAGTTGGTATTAAAAAATATTAATATTTCCACGTACTTCTATTTTCTCAAGCAAATGGTAATAATAATGAAAAATGGAAAAAAAGAAAACAATAAAAAATCAGCAGTAAAAGAAGTAACACAAATATAACAAAGTGTAATAAAAAATATGCTATAAAATGGTGCCAATTATAAAAAAAGCACTAAACCAATAGATAACGGGTTAATTGCAAGAAATCAGGAAAAATAAGAACAGCCTTTATTCACTCTGTTGAGAAAAGCAATGGACACAAGCTCCTCAAGCAACTAAAACATGGCCAAGGTCGTTTGACTTGTTGGAAATAACAGTCAGATCTCCTTTATATCACACCAAATTGTCTTTAAAAAAAGGACTATTTTTGGATAGTATAGTCCTGAATAAAAGACTGGAATGTAGCTGGTCATAGGTTTTCTTAATTGTGCTTGACCTGGTTGGGGGTGGAGATAGGGTGGGGTGCAACTAAACTATATAAATATATACTGTCATACACATGCATTATATCTTTTATATTCTATTTTCTATTTGTTTCAGTCATTTGACTGAAGCCATGCTGGAGCAACGCCTTGAAGAATTTTTAGAATTTTTAGTCGAATGAACCAACCACACTACTTTTGTGTTTTTAAGCTCAGTAATTTTTCTCTTGATCTCTCTTGCCTAACCACTAAGTTACAGGGATGTGAACACACCAACATCAGTTGTCAAATGGTGGTGGTGGAGGTGGGTGGAATACAGACACAAACACACAAACACACACACACACACACATATACAACAGACTTGTTTCGGTTTCCGTCTACCAAATCCACTCACAAGGTTTTGGTCAGCCCAAAACTATAGTAGAAGATACTTCCCCAAGGTGCCACACAGTGGGACTGAACCCGGAACCATGTGGTTGGGAAGCAAGCTTCTTACTACACAGCCACAGCTGTGCTTATATATATACATATGTATGTATGTATGTATGTATGTATGTCTGTATGTATGTATGTATGTATGTATGCATATCTTATATACAACATCAGCAAGACCCATTGAGGGAGTATCTACATGGTTGCTCAACTTACTAAAAATAGCTGTTCAAGCAACCTTGAAATCACATTCTGTTAACTTAAGAAAGGAGCAGATACATTAGATAGTACAATAAACAACCTGTTATCTGGTACTCATATAAACAGAATTCTCAAACAATGGACACCCAGAGTAAAGCAAAACATCAAGTGTGGCTGATTGAAGTTGAGAGAATTTGTATTAATTTGTGTTAATTATCATTAGAAAAGGAAATTACCGTTGTATCTAAAATGGACTGTTGCTTCTCGAAGCACAGGTTCAGTATTTTATTTTGCTGCATTTACAGTACAAACATTCTATTAGGTAAATAAAACATGTTCTTAAATTTTATACTGTTATTTCTTCCTATTTCTACCATATATTCAGAATGTTAATGATAATACTGATGAATGTATAGAGTTTTAATGAGTTCTGTCAAGTGCTGTGGTAATTTAAGTAATGATCAGATGTCTGGAAAATTCAATAATTCAACAACCCTTAGGTCCCAGGGATGTCAGAGAAAAGGTCAGTTTCGCTGCATAATACCATGAAAAAATAGGGGTTCTTATGACAAGCATAAACTTGATCAGTGGTTCTCAACCAAGATCCATATGGCCCTTGGGAGTCCATATAAGAATCTGCTGTTAAACTTTATGAGCAATAAGTTGGTTATATTTCTACAATACACAAAATATTTTAACAATTTTTTCCATACAATTCCTAATAATATTTATTTATAAAAATATAATATGAATTTTTTAAACATGGAATGGCTATGAGGGTCCATCCACAGCCAAAGAATAGTTGAGAACCATTACTCTTGATGATCAGTGTGCTCACTCAGGGCTAACTCTGAGGCTAAACAGCAATATCCACAACACAAAGCAAAGAGCGAGGTCATTGCCAGTACTGCCTGACTGGGCACGTAAAAAGCACCCACTACACTCTCGGAGTGGTTGGCATTAGGAAGGGCATCCAGCTGTAGAAACTCTGCTAGATCAAGATTAGGAACTTGTTGAACTAAGTTACCAAGCACAAAGAAGCACCACCGAAAAATGGACATGACACAGACGCACATAGTTTTATACCTATTATTATTGGAGCAACAGGGTATGTACCAAGCTGCCAGGAGCAAAGTATGACTGAACTTGGGTCGTTGGGGAAAGAATGCTACTCCATAATTCATACGATACTAAAAATTTGCAAAAGCTTCTTAAGATTTAAAGGATGTTGAACAAAACAAAACTTCCCTTCACAACCTTGCTACCAAGTAGGTGGCCAGACAAAATTAATGCTAAATGAAAAAAGAGAGAAGGAAAACATACACACATACAATATATACAGACATTCATACACACATACATAAATACATACATATAGGTGCAGGAGTGGCTGTGCGGTAAGTAGCTTGCTTACCAACCACATAGTTCCGGGTTCAGTCCCCCTGCGTGACACCTCAGGCAAGTGTCTTCTACTATAGCCTCAGGCCAACCAAAGCCTTGTGAGTGGATTTGGATGATGAAAACTGAAAGATGCCCGTTGTATATATAAATTTATATATGTGTGTGTGTGTTTATCCCCCCCACCACCACTTGACAACTGATGCTAGTGTGTTTATGTCCCCATAACTTAGCAGATCAGTAAAAGAGACTGATAGAATAAGTACTAGGCTTACAAAGAATTAGTCCTGGGGTCAATTTGTTTAACTAAAGGCAGTGCTCTAGCATGACCGCAATCAAATGACTGAAACGAATGAAAGAATAAAAGAAGAGAAATACACACGCACACACACATACACACATACACACATTCATACATACATACATACATGTACACACATACATACACACATACATACATACATACATACATACATACATACATACATGCATGCATGCACATGTACATACATACATACATACATACATACATACATACATACATACATACATACATACATACATACATACATACATACATACATACATACATACATACATACATACATACATACATACATACATACATACATACATACATACATACATACATACATACATACATACATACATACATACATACATACATACATACATACATACATACATACATACATACATACATACATACATACATACATACATACATACATACATACATACATACATACATACATACATACATACATACATACATACATACATACATACATACATACATACATACATACATACATACATACATACATACATACATACATACATACATACATACATACATACATACATACATACATACATACATACATACATACATACATACATACATACATACATACATACATACATACATACATACATACATACATACATACATACATACATACATACATACATACATACATACATACATACATACATACATACATACATACATACATACATACATACATACATACATACATACATACATACATACATACATACATACATACATACATACATACATACATACATACATACATACATACATACATACATACATACATACATACATACATACATACATACATACATACATACATACATACATACATACATACATACATACATACATACATACATACATACATACATACATACATACATACATACATACATACATACATACATACATACATACATACATACATACATACATACATACATACATACATACATACATACATACATACATACATACATACATACATACATACATACATACATACATACATACATACATACATACATACATACATACATACATACATACATACATACATACATACATACATACATACATACATACATACATACATACATACATACATACATACATACATACATACATACATACATACATACATACATACATACATACATACATACATACATACATACATACATACATACATACATACATACATACATACATACATACATACATACATACATACATACATACATACATACATACATACATACATACATACATACATACATACATACATACATACATACATACATACATACATACATACATACATACATACATACATACATACATACATACATACATACATACATACATACATACATACATACATACATACATACATACATACCAATAATAATTGGTAAACTTAGTTTTGCAAGTAAATACCTAAGTGTCAGTCTGGATAAGCTTGGATTTTCAGAAAATGAAATCAACCAACTGTATCATGGATTAGAAATACAATTTGTAAGTGGAACAGTAGAACTATGCGAGACTTTTCTCAGGATTAAAATGTTACATTGTTTCCATTATCTACATTCCAACGAAGGAGCTTTGTATCTTTGTTAGAAACCAGCTCTTTCTTCAGAGGAAGAATTTAAATGGTTAAATACAGAAGAGATATGCATACATACTTACATATTTACATACATGCATTCATACATACATACATACATACATACATACATACATACATACGTGCATGCATGCATGCATACATACATACATACATACATACATACATATGTATGTACGTACATACACATGTATGTACGTACATACATACATACATACATAATTCCTACATACATGCATACATACATA